>NW_027439273.1:0-127500 GCF_964188355.1 Buteo buteo
GGAGCCCCTGCGCTGCGGGGCCTGCGGATAAGGCGCCAAGGGGAGGGGAAGAGCAGCAAGAGCTTTCGGGGCTGGGCCCTTCCCTGCGGGAGCAGGAGCCCGACGTTCGCCCCCCCGGAAAAGAGGCTCGGCGGCGGCCGACGGGCCCCGAGTTGTCCCGCCTCTGGCAAAGCCCGGAGCCCCAGCGCTGCGGGGCCTGCGGATAGGGCGCCAAGGGGAGGGGAAGAGCAGCAAGAGCTTTCGGGGCTGGGCCCTTCCCTGCGGGAGCAGGAGCCCGACGTTCGCCCCCCCGGAAAAGAGGCTCGGCGGCGGCCGAGGGGCCCCGAGGTGTCCCGCCTCTGGCAAAGCCCGGAGCCCCAGCGCTGCGGGGCCTGCGGATAGGGCGCCAAGGGGAGGGGAAGAGTAGCAAGAGCTTTCGGGGCTGGGCCCTTCCCTGCGGGAGCAGGAGCCCGACGTTCGCCCCCCCGGAAAAGAGGCTCGGCGGCGGCCGACGGGCCCCGAGGTGTCCCGCCTCTGGCAAAGCCCGGAGCCCCAGCGCTGCGGGGCCTGCAGATAGGGCGCCAAGGGGAGGGGAAGAGCAGCAAGAGCTTTCGGGGCTGGGCCCTTCCCTGCGGGAGCAGGAGCCCGACGTTCCCCCCCCCGGAAAAGAGGCTCGGCGGCGGCCGACGGGCCCCGAGGTGTCCCGCCTCTGGCAAAGCCCGGAGCCCCAGCGCTGCGGGGCCTGCGGATAGGGCGCCAAGGGGAGGGGAAGAGCAGCAAGAGCTTTCGGGGCTGGGCCCTTCCCTGCGGGAGCAGGAGCCCGACGTTCGCCCCCCCGGAAAAGAGGCTCGGCGGCGGCCGACGGGCCCCGAGGTGTCCCGCCTCTGGCAAAGCCCGGAGCCCCAGCGCTGCGGGGCCTGCGGATAGGGCGCCAAGGGGAGGGGAAGAGCAGCAAGAGCTTTCGGGGCTGGGCCCTTCCCTGCGGGAGCAGGAGCCCGACCTTCGCCCCCCCGGAAAAGAGGCTCGGCGGCGGCCGACGGGCCCCGAGGTGTCCCGCCTCTGGCAAAGCCCGGAGCCCCAGCGCTGCGGGGCCTGCGGATAGGGCGCCAAGGGGAGGGGAAGAGCAGCAAGAGCTTTCGGGGCTGGGCCCTTCCCTGCGGGAGCAGGAGCCCGACCTTCGCCCCCCCGGAAAAGAGGCTCGGCGGCGGCCGACGGGCCCCGAGGTGTCCCGCCTCTGGCAAAGCCCGGAGCCCCAGCGCTGCGGGGCCTGCGGATAGGGCGCCAAGGGGAGGGGAAGAGCAGCAAGAGCTTTCGGGGCTGGGCCCTTCCCTGCGGGAGCAGGAGCCCGACCTTCGCCCCCCCGGAAAAGAGGCTCGGCGGCGGCCGACGGGCCCCGAGGTGTCCCGCCTCTGGCAAAGCCCGGAGCCCCAGCGCTGCGGGGCCTGCGGATAGGGCGCCAAGGGGAGGGGAAGAGCAGCAAGAGCTTTCGGGGCTGGGCCCTTCCCTGCGGGAGCAGGAGCCCGACCTTCGCACCCCCGGAAAAGAGGCTCGGCGGCGGCCGACGGGCCCCGAGGTGTCCCGCCTCTGGCAAAGCCCGGAGCCCCAGTGCTGCGGGGCCTGCGGATAGGGCGCCAAGGGGAGGGGAAGAGCAGCAAGAGCTTTCGGGGCTGGGCCCTTCCCTGCGGGAGCAGGAGCCCGACGTTCGCCGCCCCGGAAAAGAGGCTCGGCGGCGGCCGACGGGCCCCGAGGTGTCCCGCCTCTGGCAAAGCCCGGAGCCCCAGCGCTGCGGGGCCTGCGGATAGGGCGCCAAGGGGAGGGGAAGAGCAGCAAGAGCTTTCGGGGCTGGGCCCTTCCCTGCGGGAGCAGGAGCCCGACCTTCGCACCCCCGGAAAAGAGGCTCGGCGGCGGCCGACGGGCCCCGAGGTGTCCCGCCTCTGGCAAAGCCCGGAGCCCCAGTGCTGCGGGGCCTGCGGATAGGGCGCCAAGGGGAGGGGAAGAGCAGCAAGAGCTTTCGGGGCTGGGCCCTTCCCTGCGGGAGCAGGAGCCCGACGTTCGCCGCCCCGGAAAAGAGGCTCGGCGGCGGCCGACGGGCCCCGAGGTGTCCCGCCTCTGGCAAAGCCCGGAGCCCCTGCGCTGCGGGGCCTGCGGATAAGGCGCCAAGGGGAGGGGAAGAGCAGCAAGAGCTTTCGGGGCTGGGCCCTTCCCTGCGGGAGCAGGAGCCCGACGTTCGCCCCCCCGGAAAAGAGGCTCGGCGGCGGCCGACGGGCCCCGAGTTGTCCCGCCTCTGGCAAAGCCCGGAGCCCCAGCGCTGCGGGGCCTGCGGATAGGGCGCCAAGGGGAGGGGAAGAGCAGCAAGAGCTTTCGGGGCTGGGCCCTTCCCTGCGGGAGCAGGAGCCCGACCTTCGCCCCCCCGGAAAAGAGGCTCGGCGGCGGCCGAGGGGCCCCGAGGTGTCCCGCCTCTGGCAAAGCCCGGAGCCCCAGCGCTGCGGGGCCTGCGGATAGGGCGCCAAGGGGAGGGGAAGAGCAGCAAGAGCTTTCGGGGCTGGGCCCTTCCCTGCGGGAGCAGGAGCCCGACCTTCGCCCCCCCGGAAAAGAGGCTCGGCGGCGGCCGACGGGCCCCGAGGTGTCCCGCCTCTGGCAAAGCCCGGAGCCCCAGCGCTGCGGGGCCTGCGGATAGGGCGCCAAGGGGAGGGGAAGAGCAGCAAGAGCTTTCGGGGCTGGGCCCTTCCCTGCGGGAGCAGGAGCCCGACGTTCGCCCCCCCGGAAAAGAGGCTCGGCGGCGGCCGACGGGCCCCGAGGTGTCCCGCCTCTGGCAAAGCCCGGAGCCCCAGCGCTGCGGGGCCTGCAGATAGGGCGCCAAGGGGAGGGGAAGAGCAGCAAGAGCTTTCGGGGCTGGGCCCTTCCCTGCGGGAGCAGGAGCCCGACGTTCCCCCCCCCGGAAAAGAGGCTCGGCGGCGGCCGACGGGCCCCGAGGTGTCCCGCCTCTGGCAAAGCGCGGAGCCCCAGCGCTGCGGGGCCTGCAGATAGGGCGCCAAGGGGAGGGGAAGAGCAGCAAGAGCTTTCGGGGCTGGGCCCTTCCCTGCGGGAGCAGGAGCCCGACGTTCGCCCCCCCGGAAAAGAGGCTCGGCGGCGGCCGACGGGCCCCGAGGTGTCCCGCCTCTGGCAAAGCCCGGAGCCCCAGCGCTGCGGGGCCTGCGGCTAGGGCGCCAAGGGGAGGGGAAGAGCAGCAAGAGCTTTCGGGGCTGGGCCCTTCCCTGCGGGAGCAGGAGCCCGACGTTCGCCCCCCCGGAAAAGAGGCTCGGCGGCGGCCGACGGGCCCCGAGTTGTCCCGCCTCTGGCAAAGCCCGGAGCCCCAGCGCTGCGGGGCCTGCGGATAGGGCGCCAAGGGGAGGGGAAGAGCAGCAAGAGCTTTCGGGGCTGGGCCCTTCCCTGCGGGAGCAGGAGCCCGACCTTCGCCCCCCCGGAAAAGAGGCTCGGCGGCGGCCGACGGGCCCCGAGGTGTCCCGCCTCTGGCAAAGCCCGGAGCCCCAGCGCTGCGGGGCCTGCGGATAGGGCGCCAAGGGGAGGGGAAGAGCAGCAAGAGCTTTCGGGGCTGGGCCCTTCCCTGCGGGAGCAGGAGCCCGACGTTCGCCCCCCCGGAAAAGAGGCTCGGCGGCGGCCGACGGGCCCCGAGGTGTCCCCCCTCTGGCAAAGCCCGGAGCCCCAGCGCTGCGGGGCCTGCGGATAAGGCGCCAAGGGGAGGGGAAGAGCAGCAAGAGCTTTCGGGGCTGGGCCCTTCCCTGCGGGAGCAGGAGCCCGACGTTCGCCCCCCCGGAAAAGAGGCTCGGCGGCGGCCGACGGGCCCCGAGGTGTCCCGCCTCTGGCAAAGCCCGGAGCCCCAGCGCTGCGGGGCCTGCGGATAGGGCGCCAAGGGGAGGGGAAGAGCAGCAAGAGCTTTCGGGGCTGGGCCCTTCCCTGCGGGAGCAGGAGCCCGACCTTCGCCCCCCCGGAAAAGAGGCTCGGCGGCGGCCGACGGGCCCCGAGGTGTCCCGCCTCTGGCAAAGCCCGGAGCCCCAGCGCTGCGGGGCCTGCGGATAGGGCGCCAAGGGGAGGGGAAGAGCAGCAAGAGCTTTCGGGGCTGGGCCCTTCCCTGCGGGAGCAGGAGCCCGACCTTCGCCCCCCCGGAAAAGAGGCTCGGCGGCGGCCGACGGGCCCCGAGGTGTCCCGCCTCTGGCAAAGCCCGGAGCCCCAGCGCTGCGGGGCCTGCGGATAGGGCGCCAAGGGGAGGGGAAGAGCAGCAAGAGCTTTCGGGGCTGGGCCCTTCCCTGCGGGAGCAGGAGCCCGACCTTCGCACCCCCGGAAAAGAGGCTCGGCGGCGGCCGACGGGCCCCGAGGTGTCCCGCCTCTGGCAAAGCCCGGAGCCCCTGCGCTGCGGGGCCTGCGGATAAGGCGCCAAGGGGAGGGGAAGAGCAGCAAGAGCTTTCGGGGCTGGGCCCTTCCCTGCGGGAGCAGGAGCCCGACGTTCGCCCCCCCGGAAAAGAGGCTCGGCGGCGGCCGACGGGCCCCGAGTTGTCCCGCCTCTGGCAAAGCCCGGAGCCCCAGCGCTGCGGGGCCTGCGGATAGGGCGCCAAGGGGAGGGGAAGAGCAGCAAGAGCTTTCGGGGCTGGGCCCTTCCCTGCGGGAGCAGGAGCCCGACGTTCGCCCCCCCGGAAAAGAGGCTCGGCGGCGGCCGACGGGCCCCGAGGTGTCCCGCCTCTGGCAAAGCCCGGAGCCCCAGCGCTGCGGGGCCTGCGGATAGGGCGCCAAGGGGAGGGGAAGAGCAGCAAGAGCTTTCGGGGCTGGGCCCTTCCCTGCGGGAGCAGGAGCCCGACGTTCGCCCCCCCGGAAAAGAGGCTCGGCGGCGGCCGACGGGCCCCGAGGTGTCCCGCCTCTGGCAAAGCCCGGAGCCCCAGCGCTGCGGGGCCTGCAGATAGGGCGCCAAGGGGAGGGGAAGAGCAGCAAGAGCTTTCGGGGCTGGGCCCTTCCCTGCGGGAGCAGGAGCCCGACGTTCCCCCCCCCGGAAAAGAGGCTCGGCGGCGGCCGACGGGCCCCGAGGTGTCCCGCCTCTGGCAAAGCCCGGAGCCCCAGCGCTGCGGGGCCTGCGGATAGGGCGCCAAGGGGAGGGGAAGAGCAGCAAGAGCTTTCGGGGCTGGGCCCTTCCCTGCGGGAGCAGGAGCCCGACCTTCGCCCCCCCGGAAAAGAGGCTCGGCGGCGGCCGACGGGCCCCGAGGTGTCCCGCCTCTGGCAAAGCCCGGAGCCCCAGCGCTGCGGGGCCTGCGGATAGGGCGCCAAGGGGAGGGGAAGAGCAGCAAGAGCTTTCGGGGCTGGGCCCTTCCCTGCGGGAGCAGGAGCCCGACCTTCGCCCCCCCGGAAAAGAGGCTCGGCGGCGGCCGACGGGCCCCGAGGTGTCCCGCCTCTGGCAAAGCCCGGAGCCCCAGCGCTGCGGGGCCTGCGGATAGGGCGCCAAGGGGAGGGGAAGAGCAGCAAGAGCTTTCGGGGCTGGGCCCTTCCCTGCGGGAGCAGGAGCCCGACGTTCGCCCCCCCGGAAAAGAGGCTCGGCGGCGGCCGACGGGCCCCGAGGTGTCCCGCCTCTGGCAAAGCCCGGAGCCCCAGCGCTGCGGGGCCTGCGGATAGGGCGCCAAGGGGAGGGGAAGAGCAGCAAGAGCTTTCGGGGCTGGGCCCTTCCCTGCGGGAGCAGGAGCCCGACCTTCGCACCCCCGGAAAAGAGGCTCGGCGGCGGCCGACGGGCCCCGAGGTGTCCCGCCTCTGGCAAAGCCCGGAGCCCCAGTGCTGCGGGGCCTGCGGATAGGGCGCCAAGGGGAGGGGAAGAGCAGCAAGAGCTTTCGGGGCTGGGCCCTTCCCTGCGGGAGCAGGAGCCCGACGTTCGCCGCCCCGGAAAAGAGGCTCGGCGGCGGCCGACGGGCCCCGAGGTGTCCCGCCTCTGGCAAAGCCCGGAGCCCCTGCGCTGCGGGGCCTGCGGATAAGGCGCCAAGGGGAGGGGAAGAGCAGCAAGAGCTTTCGGGGCTGGGCCCTTCCCTGCGGGAGCAGGAGCCCGACGTTCGCCCCCCCGGAAAAGAGGCTCGGCGGCGGCCGACGGGCCCCGAGTTGTCCCGCCTCTGGCAAAGCCCGGAGCCCCAGCGCTGCGGGGCCTGCGGATAGGGCGCCAAGGGGAGGGGAAGAGCAGCAAGAGCTTTCGGGGCTGGGCCCTTCCCTGCGGGAGCAGGAGCCCGACCTTCGCCCCCCCGGAAAAGAGGCTCGGCGGCGGCCGAGGGGCCCCGAGGTGTCCCGCCTCTGGCAAAGCCCGGAGCCCCAGCGCTGCGGGGCCTGCGGATAGGGCGCCAAGGGGAGGGGAAGAGCAGCAAGAGCTTTCGGGGCTGGGCCCTTCCCTGCGGGAGCAGGAGCCCGACGTTCGCCCCCCCGGAAAAGAGGCTCGGCGGCGGCCGACGGGCCCCGAGGTGTCCCGCCTCTGGCAAAGCCCGGAGCCCCAGCGCTGCGGGGCCTGCAGATAGGGCGCCAAGGGGAGGGGAAGAGCAGCAAGAGCTTTCGGGGCTGGGCCCTTCCCTGCGGGAGCAGGAGCCCGACGTTCCCCCCCCCGGAAAAGAGGCTCGGCGGCGGCCGACGGGCCCCGAGGTGTCCCGCCTCTGGCAAAGCCCGGAGCCCCAGCGCTGCGGGGCCTGCGGATAGGGCGCCAAGGGGAGGGGAAGAGCAGCAAGAGCTTTCGGGGCTGGGCCCTTCCCTGCGGGAGCAGGAGCCCGACCTTCGCCCCCCCGGAAAAGAGGCTCGGCGGCGGCCGACGGGCCCCGAGGTGTCCCGCCTCTGGCAAAGCCCGGAGCCCCAGCGCTGCGGGGCCTGCGGATAGGGCGCCAAGGGGAGGGGAAGAGCAGCAAGAGCTTTCGGGGCTGGGCCCTTCCCTGCGGGAGCAGGAGCCCGACGTTCGCCCCCCCGGAAAAGAGGCTCGGCGGCGGCCGACGGGCCCCGAGGTGTCCCGCCTCTGGCAAAGCCCGGAGCCCCAGCGCTGCGGGGCCTGCAGATAGGGCGCCAAGGGGAGGGGAAGAGCAGCAAGAGCTTTCGGGGCTGGGCCCTTCCCTGCGGGAGCAGGAGCCCGACGTTCCCCCCCCCGGAAAAGAGGCTCGGCGGCGGCCGACGGGCCCCGAGGTGTCCCGCCTCTGGCAAAGCGCGGAGCCCCAGCGCTGCGGGGCCTGCAGTTAGGGCGCCAAGGGGAGGGGAAGAGCAGCAAGAGCTTTCGGGGCTGGGCCCTTCCCTGCGGGAGCAGGAGCCCGACGTTCGCCCCCCCGGAAAAGAGGCTCGGCGGCGGCCGACGGGCCCCGAGGTGTCCCGCCTCTGGCAAAGCTCGGAGCCCCAGCGCTGCGGGGCCTGCGGCTAGGGCGCCAAGGGGAGGGGAAGAGCAGCAAGAGCTTTCGGGGCTGGGCCCTTCCCTGCGGGAGCAGGAGCCCGACGTTCGCCCCCCCGGAAAAGAGGCTCGGCGGCGGCCGACGGGCCCCGAGTTGTCCCGCCTCTGGCAAAGCCCGGAGCCCCAGCGCTGCGGGGCCTGCGGATAGGGCGCCAAGGGGAGGGGAAGAGCAGCAAGAGCTTTCGGGGCTGGGCCCTTCCCTGCGGGAGCAGGAGCCCGACCTTCGCCCCCCCGGAAAAGAGGCTCGGCGGCGGCCGACGGGCCCCGAGGTGTCCCGCCTCTGGCAAAGCCCGGAGCCCCAGCGCTGCGGGGCCTGCGGATAGGGCGCCAAGGGGAGGGGAAGAGCAGCAAGAGCTTTCGGGGCTGGGCCCTTCCCTGCGGGAGCAGGAGCCCGACGTTCGCCCCCCCGGAAAAGAGGCTCGGCGGCGGCCGACGGGCCCCGAGGTGTCCCCCCTCTGGCAAAGCCCGGAGCCCCAGCGCTGCGGGGCCTGCGGATAAGGCGCCAAGGGGAGGGGAAGAGCAGCAAGAGCTTTCGGGGCTGGGCCCTTCCCTGCGGGAGCAGGAGCCCGACGTTCGCCCCCCCGGAAAAGAGGCTCGGCGGCGGCCGACGGGCCCCGAGGTGTCCCGCCTCTGGCAAAGCCCGGAGCCCCAGCGCTGCGGGGCCTGCGGATAGGGCGCCAAGGGGAGGGGAAGAGCAGCAAGAGCTTTCGGGGCTGGGCCCTTCCCTGCGGGAGCAGGAGCCCGACCTTCGCCCCCCCGGAAAAGAGGCTCGGCGGCGGCCGACGGGCCCCGAGGTGTCCCGCCTCTGGCAAAGCCCGGAGCCCCAGCGCTGCGGGGCCTGCGGATAGGGCGCCAAGGGGAGGGGAAGAGCAGCAAGAGCTTTCGGGGCTGGGCCCTTCCCTGCGGGAGCAGGAGCCCGACCTTCGCCCCCCCGGAAAAGAGGCTCGGCGGCGGCCGACGGGCCCCGAGGTGTCCCGCCTCTGGCAAAGCCCGGAGCCCCAGCGCTGCGGGGCCTGCGGATAGGGCGCCAAGGGGAGGGGAAGAGCAGCAAGAGCTTTCGGGGCTGGGCCCTTCCCTGCGGGAGCAGGAGCCCGACGTTCGCCCCCCCGGAAAAGAGGCTCGGCGGCGGCCGACGGGCCCCGAGGTGTCCCGCCTCTGGCAAAGCCCGGAGCCCCTGCGCTGCGGGGCCTGCGGATAAGGCGCCAAGGGGAGGGGAAGAGCAGCAAGAGCTTTCGGGGCTGGGCCCTTCCCTGCGGGAGCAGGAGCCCGACGTTCGCCCCCCCGGAAAAGAGGCTCGGCGGCGGCCGACGGGCCCCGAGTTGTCCCGCCTCTGGCAAAGCCCGGAGCCCCAGCGCTGCGGGGCCTGCGGATAGGGCGCCAAGGGGAGGGGAAGAGCAGCAAGAGCTTTCGGGGCTGGGCCCTTCCCTGCGGGAGCAGGAGCCCGACGTTCGCCCCCCCGGAAAAGAGGCTCGGCGGCGGCCGACGGGCCCCGAGGTGTCCCGCCTCTGGCAAAGCCCGGAGCCCCAGCGCTGCGGGGCCTGCGGATAGGGCGCCAAGGGGAGGGGAAGAGCAGCAAGAGCTTTCGGGGCTGGGCCCTTCCCTGCGGGAGCAGGAGCCCGACGTTCGCCCCCCCGGAAAAGAGGCTCGGCGGCGGCCGACGGGCCCCGAGGTGTCCCGCCTCTGGCAAAGCCCGGAGCCCCAGCGCTGCGGGGCCTGCAGATAGGGCGCCAAGGGGAGGGGAAGAGCAGCAAGAGCTTTCGGGGCTGGGCCCTTCCCTGCGGGAGCAGGAGCCCGACGTTCCCCCCCCCGGAAAAGAGGCTCGGCGGCGGCCGACGGGCCCCGAGGTGTCCCGCCTCTGGCAAAGCCCGGAGCCCCAGCGCTGCGGGGCCTGCGGATAGGGCGCCAAGGGGAGGGGAAGAGCAGCAAGAGCTTTCGGGGCTGGGCCCTTCCCTGCGGGAGCAGGAGCCCGACCTTCGCCCCCCCGGAAAAGAGGCTCGGCGGCGGCCGACGGGCCCCGAGGTGTCCCGCCTCTGGCAAAGCCCGGAGCCCCAGCGCTGCGGGGCCTGCGGATAGGGCGCCAAGGGGAGGGGAAGAGCAGCAAGAGCTTTCGGGGCTGGGCCCTTCCCTGCGGGAGCAGGAGCCCGACCTTCGCCCCCCCGGAAAAGAGGCTCGGCGGCGGCCGACGGGCCCCGAGGTGTCCCGCCTCTGGCAAAGCCCGGAGCCCCAGCGCTGCGGGGCCTGCGGATAGGGCGCCAAGGGGAGGGGAAGAGCAGCAAGAGCTTTCGGGGCTGGGCCCTTCCCTGCGGGAGCAGGAGCCCGACCTTCGCCCCCCCGGAAAAGAGGCTCGGCGGCGGCCGACGGGCCCCGAGGTGTCCCGCCTCTGGCAAAGCCCGGAGCCCCAGCGCTGCGGGGCCTGCGGATAGGGCGCCAAGGGGAGGGGAAGAGCAGCAAGAGCTTTCGGGGCTGGGCCCTTCCCTGCGGGAGCAGGAGCCCGACCTTCGCACCCCCGGAAAAGAGGCTCGGCGGCGGCCGACGGGCCCCGAGGTGTCCCGCCTCTGGCAAAGCCCGGAGCCCCAGTGCTGCGGGGCCTGCGGATAGGGCGCCAAGGGGAGGGGAAGAGCAGCAAGAGCTTTCGGGGCTGGGCCCTTCCCTGCGGGAGCAGGAGCCCGACGTTCGCCGCCCCGGAAAAGAGGCTCGGCGGCGGCCGACGGGCCCCGAGGTGTCCCGCCTCTGGCAAAGCCCGGAGCCCCTGCGCTGCGGGGCCTGCGGATAAGGCGCCAAGGGGAGGGGAAGAGCAGCAAGAGCTTTCGGGGCTGGGCCCTTCCCTGCAGGAGCAGGAGCCCGACGTTCGCCCCCCCGGAAAAGAGGCTCGGCGGCGGCCGACGGGCCCCGAGGTGTCCCGCCTCTGGCAAAGCCCGGAGCCCCAGCGCTGCGGGGCCTGCGGATAGGGCGCCAAGGGGAGGGGAAGAGCAGCAAGAGCTTTCGGGGCTGGGCCCTTCCCTGCGGGAGCAGGAGCCCGACCTTCGCCCCCCCGGAAAAGAGGCTCGGCGGCGGCCGAGGGGCCCCGAGGTGTCCCGCCTCTGGCAAAGCCCGGAGCCCCAGCGCTGCGGGGCCTGCGGATAGGGCGCCAAGGGGAGGGGAAGAGCAGCAAGAGCTTTCGGGGCTGGGCCCTTCCCTGCGGGAGCAGGAGCCCGACGTTCGCCCCCCCGGAAAAGAGGCTCGGCGGCGGCCGACGGGCCCCGAGGTGTCCCGCCTCTGGCAAAGCCCGGAGCCCCAGCGCTGCGGGGCCTGCAGATAGGGCGCCAAGGGGAGGGGAAGAGCAGCAAGAGCTTTCGGGGCTGGGCCCTTCCCTGCGGGAGCAGGAGCCCGACGTTCCCCCCCCGGAAAAGAGGCTCGGCGGCGGCCGACGGGCCCCGAGGTGTCCCGCCTCTGGCAAAGCCCGGAGCCCCAGCGCTGCGGGGCCTGCGGATAGGGCGCCAAGGGGAGGGGAAGAGCAGCAAGAGCTTTCGGGGCTGGGCCCTTCCCTGCGGGAGCAGGAGCCCGACCTTCGCCCCCCCGGAAAAGAGGCTCGGCGGCGGCCGACGGGCCCCGAGGTGTCCCGCCTCTGGCAAAGCCCGGAGCCCCAGCGCTGCGGGGCCTGCGGATAGGGCGCCAAGGGGAGGGGAAGAGCAGCAAGAGCTTTCGGGGCTGGGCCCTTCCCTGCGGGAGCAGGAGCCCGACGTTCGCCCCCCCGGAAAAGAGGCTCGGCGGCGGCCGACGGGCCCCGAGGTGTCCCGCCTCTGGCAAAGCCCGGAGCCCCAGCGCTGCGGGGCCTGCGGATAGGGCGCCAAGGGGAGGGGAAGAGCAGCAAGAGCTTTCAGGGCTGGGCCCTTCCCTGCGGGAGCAGGAGCCCGACGTTCGCCGCCCCGGAAAAGAGGCTCGGCGGCGGCCGAGGGGCCCCGAGGTGTCCCGCCTCTGGCAAAGCCCGGAGCCCCAGCGCTGCGGGGCCTGCGGCTAGGGCGCCAAGGGGAGGGGAAGAGCAGCAAGAGCTTTCGGGGCTGGGCCCTTCCCTGCGGGAGCAGGAGCCCGACGTTCGCCCCCCCGGAAAAGAGGCTCGGCGGCGGCCGACGGGCCCCGAGTTGTCCCGCCTCTGGCAAAGCCCGGAGCCCCAGCGCTGCGGGGCCTGCGGATAGGGCGCCAAGGGGAGGGGAAGAGCAGCAAGAGCTTTCGGGGCTGGGCCCTTCCCTGCGGGAGCAGGAGCCCGACCTTCGCCCCCTCGGAAAAGAGGCTCGGCGGCGGCCGAGGGGCCCCGAGGTGTCCCGCCTCTGGCAAAGCCCGGAGCCCCAGCGCTGCGGGGCCTGCGGATAGGGCGCCAAGGGGAGGGGAAGAGCAGCAAGAGCTTTCGGGGCTGGGCCCTTCCCTGCGGGAGCAGGAGCCCGACGTTCGCCCCCCCGGAAAAGAGGCTCGGCGGCGGCCGACGGGCCCCGAGGTGTCCCCCCTCTGGCAAAGCCCGGAGCCCCAGCGCTGCGGGGCCTGCGGATAAGGCGCCAAGGGGAGGGGAAGAGCAGCAAGAGCTTTCGGGGCTGGGCCCTTCCCTGCGGGAGCAGGAGCCCGACGTTCGCCCCCCCGGAAAAGAGGCTCGGCGGCGGCCGACGGGCCCCGAGGTGTCCCGCCTCTGGCAAAGCCCGGAGCCCCAGCGCTGCGGGGCCTGCGGATAGGGCGCCAAGGGGAGGGGAAGAGCAGCAAGAGCTTTCGGGGCTGGGCCCTTCCCTGCGGGAGCAGGAGCCCGACCTTCGCCCCCCCGGAAAAGAGGCTCGGCGGCGGCCGACGGGCCCCGAGGTGTCCCGCCTCTGGCAAAGCCCGGAGCCCCAGCGCTGCGGGGCCTGCGGATAGGGCGCCAAGGGGAGGGGAAGAGCAGCAAGAGCTTTCGGGGCTGGGCCCTTCCCTGCGGGAGCAGGAGCCCGACCTTCGCACCCCCGGAAAAGAGGCTCGGCGGCGGCCGACGGGCCCCGAGGTGTCCCGCCTCTGGCAAAGCCCGGAGCCCCAGTGCTGCGGGGCCTGCGGATAGGGCGCCAAGGGGAGGGGAAGAGCAGCAAGAGCTTTCGGGGCTGGGCCCTTCCCTGCGGGAGCAGGAGCCCGACGTTCGCCCCCCCGGAAAAGAGGCTCGGCAGCGGCCGACGGGCCCCGAGGTGTCCCGACTCTGGCAAAGCCCGGAGCCCCTGCGCTGCGGGGCCTGCGGATAAGGCGCCAAGGGGAGGGGAAGAGCAGCAAGAGCTTTCGGGGCTGGGCCCTTCCCTGCGGGAGCAGGAGCCCGACGTTCGCCCCCCCGGAAAAGAGGCTCGGCGGCGGCCGACGGGCCCCGAGTTGTCCCGCCTCTGGCAAAGCCCGGAGCCCCAGCGCTGCGGGGCCTGCGGATAGGGCGCCAAGGGGAGGGGAAGAGCAGCAAGAGCTTTCGGGGCTGGGCCCTTCCCTGCGGGAGCAGGAGCCCGACCTTCGCCCCCCCGGAAAAGAGGCTCGGCGGCGGCCGAGGGGCCCCGAGGTGTCCCGCCTCTGGCAAAGCCCGGAGCCCCAGCGCTGCGGGGCCTGCGGATAGGGCGCCAAGGGGAGGGGAAGAGCAGCAAGAGCTTTCGGGGCTGGGCCCTTCCCTGCGGGAGCAGGAGCCCGACGTTCGCCCCCCCGGAAAAGAGGCTCGGCGGCGGCCGACGGGCCCCGAGGTGTCCCGCCTCTGGCAAAGCCCGGAGCCCCAGCGCTGCGGGGCCTGCGGATAGGGCGCCAAGGGGAGGGGAAGAACAGCAAGAGCTTTCGGGGCTGGGCCCTTCCCTGCGGGAGCAGGAGCCCGACGTTCGCCCCCCCGGAAAAGAGGCTCGGCGGCGGCCGACGGGCCCCGAGGTGTCCCGCCTCTGGCAAAGCCCGGAGCCCCAGCGCTGCGGGGCCTGCGGATAGGGCGCCAAGGGGAGGGGAAGAGCAGCAAGAGCTTTCGGGGCTGGGCCCTTCCCTGCGGGAGCAGGAGCCCGACGTTCGCCCCCCCGGAAAAGAGGCTCGGCGGCGGCCGACGGGCCCCGAGGTGTCCCGCCTCTGGCAAAGCCCGGAGCCCCAGCGCTGCGGGGCCTGCAGATAGGGCGCCAAGGGGAGGGGAAGAGCAGCAAGAGCTTTCGGGGCTGGGCCCTTCCCTGCGGGAGCAGGAGCCCGACGTTCGCCCCCCCGGAAAAGAGGCTCGGCGGCGGCCGACGGGCCCCGAGGTGTCCCGCCTCTGGCAAAGCCCGGAGCCCCAGCGCTGCGGGGCCTGCGGATAGGGCGCCAAGGGGAGGGGAAGAGCAGCAAGAGCTTTCAGGGCTGGGCCCTTCCCTGCGGGAGCAGGAGCCCGACGTTCGCCGCCCCGGAAAAGAGGCTCGGCGGCGGCCGAGGGGCCCCGAGGTGTCCCGCCTGTGGCAAAGCCCGGAGCCCCAGCGCTGCGGGGCCTGCGGCTAGGGCGCCAAGGGGAGGGGAAGAGCAGCAAGAGCTTTCGGGGCTGGGCCCTTCCCTGCGGGAGCAGGAGCCCGACGTTCGCCCCCCCGGAAAAGAGGCTCGGCGGCGGCCGACGGGCCCCGAGTTGTCCCACCTCTGGCAAAGCCCGGAGCCCCAGCGCTGCGGGGCCTGCGGATAGGGCGCCAAGGGGAGGGGAAGAGCAGCAAGAGCTTTCGGGGCTGGGCCCTTCCCTGCGGGAGCAGGAGCCCGACCTTCGCCCCCCCGGAAAAGAGGCTCGGCGGCGGCCGAGGGGCCCCGAGGTGTCCCGCCTCTGGCAAAGCCCGGAGCCCCAGCGCTGCGGGGCCTGCGGATAGGGCGCCAAGGGGAGGGGAAGAGCAGCAAGAGCTTTCGGGGCTGGGCCCTTCCCTGCGGGAGCAGGAGCCCGACCTTCGCCCCCCCGGAAAAGAGGCTCGGCGGCGGCCGAGGGGCCCCGAGGTGTCCCGCCTCTGGCAAAGCCCGGAGCCCCAGCGCTGCGGGGCCTGCGGATAGGGCGCCAAGGGGAGGGGAAGAGCAGCAAGAGCTTTCGGGGCTGGGCCCTTCCCTGCGGGAGCAGGAGCCCGACGTTCGCCCCCCCGGAAAAGAGGCTCGGCGGCGGCCGACGGGCCCCGAGGTGTCCCGCCTCTGGCAAAGCCCGGAGCCCCAGCGCTGCGGGGCCTGCAGATAGGGCGCCAAGGGGAGGGGAAGAGCAGCAAGAGCTTTCGGGGCTGGGCCCTTCCCTGCGGGAGCAGGAGCCCGACGTTCCCCCCCCCGGAAAAGAGGCTCGGCGGCGGCCGACGGGCCCCGAGGTGTCCCGCCTCTGGCAAAGCCCGGAGCCCCAGCGCTGCGGGGCCTGCGGATAGGGCGCCAAGGGGAGGGGAAGAGCAGCAAGAGCTTTCGGGGCTGGGCCCTTCCCTGCGGGAGCAGGAGCCCGACCTTCGCCCCCCCGGAAAAGAGGCTCGGCGGCGGCCGACGGGCCCCGAGGTGTCCCGCCTCTGGCAAAGCCCGGAGCCCCAGCGCTGCGGGGCCTGCGGCTAGGGCGCCAAGGGGAGGGGAAGAGCAGCAAGAGCTTTCGGGGCTGGGCCCTTCCCTGCGGGAGCAGGAGCCCGACGTTCGCCCCCCCGGAAAAGAGGCTCGGCGGCGGCCGACGGGCCCCGAGGTGTCCCGCCTCTGGCAAAGCCCGGAGCCCCAGCGCTGCGGGGCCTGCGGATAGGGCGCCAAGGGGAGGGGAAGAGCAGCAAGAGCTTTCAGGGCTGGGCCCTTCCCTGCGGGAGCAGGAGCCCGACGTTCGCCGCCCCGGAAAAGAGGCTCGGCGGCGGCCGAGGGGCCCCGAGGTGTCCCGCCTCTGGCAAAGCCCGGAGCCCCAGCGCTGCGGGGCCTGCGGCTAGGGCGCCAAGGGGAGGGGAAGAGCAGCAAGAGCTTTCGGGGCTGGGCCCTTCCCTGCGGGAGCAGGAGCCCGACGTTCGCCCCCCCGGAAAAGAGGCTCGGCGGCGGCCGACGGGCCCCGAGTTGTCCCGCCTCTGGCAAAGCCCGGAGCCCCAGCGCTGCGGGGCCTGCGGATAGGGCGCCAAGGGGAGGGGAAGAGCAGCAAGAGCTTTCGGGGCTGGGCCCTTCCCTGCGGGAGCAGGAGCCCGACCTTCGCCCCCTCGGAAAAGAGGCTCGGCGGCGGCCGAGGGGCCCCGAGGTGTCCCGCCTCTGGCAAAGCCCGGAGCCCCAGCGCTGCGGGGCCTGCGGATAGGGCGCCAAGGGGAGGGGAAGAGCAGCAAGAGCTTTCGGGGCTGGGCCCTTCCCTGCGGGAGCAGGAGCCCGACGTTCGCCCCCCCGGAAAAGAGGCTCGGCGGCGGCCGACGGGCCCCGAGGTGTCCCCCCTCTGGCAAAGCCCGGAGCCCCAGCGCTGCGGGGCCTGCGGATAAGGCGCCAAGGGGAGGGGAAGAGCAGCAAGAGCTTTCGGGGCTGGGCCCTTCCCTGCGGGAGCAGGAGCCCGACGTTCGCCCCCCCGGAAAAGAGGCTCGGCGGCGGCCGACGGGCCCCGAGGTGTCCCGCCTCTGGCAAAGCCCGGAGCCCCAGCGCTGCGGGGCCTGCGGATAGGGCGCCAAGGGGAGGGGAAGAGCAGCAAGAGCTTTCGGGGCTGGGCCCTTCCCTGCGGGAGCAGGAGCCCGACCTTCGCCCCCCCGGAAAAGAGGCTCGGCGGCGGCCGACGGGCCCCGAGGTGTCCCGCCTCTGGCAAAGCCCGGAGCCCCAGCGCTGCGGGGCCTGCGGATAGGGCGCCAAGGGGAGGGGAAGAGCAGCAAGAGCTTTCGGGGCTGGGCCCTTCCCTGCGGGAGCAGGAGCCCGACCTTCGCACCCCCGGAAAAGAGGCTCGGCGGCGGCCGACGGGCCCCGAGGTGTCCCGCCTCTGGCAAAGCCCGGAGCCCCAGTGCTGCGGGGCCTGCGGATAGGGCGCCAAGGGGAGGGGAAGAGCAGCAAGAGCTTTCGGGGCTGGGCCCTTCCCTGCGGGAGCAGGAGCCCGACGTTCGCCCCCCCGGAAAAGAGGCTCGGCGGCGGCCGACGGGCCCCGAGTTGTCCCGCCTCTGGCAAAGCCCGGAGCCCCAGCGCTGCGGGGCCTGCGGATAGGGCGCCAAGGGGAGGGGAAGAGCAGCAAGAGCTTTCGGGGCTGGGCCCTTCCCTGCGGGAGCAGGAGCCCGACCTTCGCCCCCCCGGAAAAGAGGCTCGGCGGCGGCCGAGGGGCCCCGAGGTGTCCCGCCTCTGGCAAAGCCCGGAGCCCCAGCGCTGCGGGGCCTGCGGATAGGGCGCCAAGGGGAGGGGAAGAGCAGCAAGAGCTTTCGGGGCTGGGCCCTTCCCTGCGGGAGCAGGAGCCCGACGTTCGCCCCCCCGGAAAAGAGGCTCGGCGGCGGCCGACGGGCCCCGAGGTGTCCCGCCTCTGGCAAAGCCCGGAGCCCCAGCGCTGCGGGGCCTGCGGATAGGGCGCCAAGGGGAGGGGAAGAACAGCAAGAGCTTTCGGGGCTGGGCCCTTCCCTGCGGGAGCAGGAGCCCGACGTTCGCCCCCCCGGAAAAGAGGCTCGGCGGCGGCCGACGGGCCCCGAGGTGTCCCGCCTCTGGCAAAGCCCGGAGCCCCAGCGCTGCGGGGCCTGCGGATAGGGCGCCAAGGGGAGGGGAAGAGCAGCAAGAGCTTTCGGGGCTGGGCCCTTCCCTGCGGGAGCAGGAGCCCGACGTTCGCCCCCCCGGAAAAGAGGCTCGGCGGCGGCCGACGGGCCCCGAGGTGTCCCGCCTCTGGCAAAGCCCGGAGCCCCAGCGCTGCGGGGCCTGCAGATAGGGCGCCAAGGGGAGGGGAAGAGCAGCAAGAGCTTTCGGGGCTGGGCCCTTCCCTGCGGGAGCAGGAGCCCGACGTTCGCCCCCCCGGAAAAGAGGCTCGGCGGCGGCCGACGGGCCCCGAGGTGTCCCGCCTCTGGCAAAGCCCGGAGCCCCAGCGCTGCGGGGCCTGCGGATAGGGCGCCAAGGGGAGGGGAAGAGCAGCAAGAGCTTTCAGGGCTGGGCCCTTCCCTGCGGGAGCAGGAGCCCGACGTTCGCCGCCCCGGAAAAGAGGCTCGGCGGCGGCCGAGGGGCCCCGAGGTGTCCCGCCTCTGGCAAAGCCCGGAGCCCCAGCGCTGCGGGGCCTGCGGCTAGGGCGCCAAGGGGAGGGGAAGAGCAGCAAGAGCTTTCGGGGCTGGGCCCTTCCCTGCGGGAGCAGGAGCCCGACGTTCGCCCCCCCGGAAAAGAGGCTCGGCGGCGGCCGACGGGCCCCGAGTTGTCCCACCTCTGGCAAAGCCCGGAGCCCCAGCGCTGCGGGGCCTGCGGATAGGGCGCCAAGGGGAGGGGAAGAGCAGCAAGAGCTTTCGGGGCTGGGCCCTTCCCTGCGGGAGCAGGAGCCCGACCTTCGCCCCCCCGGAAAAGAGGCTCGGCGGCGGCCGAGGGGCCCCGAGGTGTCCCGCCTCTGGCAAAGCCCGGAGCCCCAGCGCTGCGGGGCCTGCGGATAGGGCGCCAAGGGGAGGGGAAGAGCAGCAAGAGCTTTCGGGGCTGGGCCCTTCCCTGCGGGAGCAGGAGCCCGACGTTCGCCCCCCCGGAAAAGAGGCTCGGCGGCGGCCGACGGGCCCCGAGGTGTCCCGCCTCTGGCAAAGCCCGGAGCCCCAGCGCTGCGGGGCCTGCAGATAGGGCCCCAAGGGGAGGGGAAGAGCAGCAAGAGCTTTCGGGGCTGGGCCCTTCCCTGCGGGAGCAGGAGCCCGACGTTCCCCCCCCCGGAAAAGAGGCTCGGCGGCGGCCGACGGGCCCCGAGGTGTCCCGCCTCTGGCAAAGCCCGGAGCCCCAGCGCTGCGGGGCCTGCGGATAGGGCGCCAAGGGGAGGGGAAGAGCAGCAAGAGCTTTCGGGGCTGGGCCCTTCCCTGCGGGAGCAGGAGCCCGACCTTCGCCCCCCCGGAAAAGAGGCTCGGCGGCGGCCGACGGGCCCCGAGGTGTCCCGCCTCTGGCAAAGCCCGGAGCCCCAGCGCTGCGGGGCCTGCGGATAGGGCGCCAAGGGGAGGGGAAGAGCAGCAAGAGCTTTCGGGGCTGGGCCCTTCCCTGCGGGAGCAGGAGCCCGACCTTCGCCCCCCCGGAAAAGAGGCTCGGCGGCGGCCGACGGGCCCCGAGGTGTCCCGCCTCTGGCAAAGCCCGGAGCCCCAGCGCTGCGGGGCCTGCGGATAGGGCGCCAAGGGGAGGGGAAGAGCAGCAAGAGCTTTCGGGGCTGGGCCCTTCCCTGCGGGAGCAGGAGCCCGACCTTCGCCCCCCCGGAAAAGAGGCTCGGCGGCGGCCGACGGGCCCCGAGGTGTCCCGCCTCTGGCAAAGCCCGGAGCCCCAGCGCTGCGGGGCCTGCGGATAGGGCGCCAAGGGGAGGGGAAGAGCAGCAAGAGCTTTCGGGGCTGGGCCCTTCCCTGCGGGAGCAGGAGCCCGACCTTCGCACCCCCGGAAAAGAGGCTCGGCGGCGGCCGACGGGCCCCGAGGTGTCCCGCCTCTGGCAAAGCCCGGAGCCCCAGTGCTGCGGGGCCTGCGGATAGGGCGCCAAGGGGAGGGGAAGAGCAGCAAGAGCTTTCGGGGCTGGGCCCTTCCCTGCGGGAGCAGGAGCCCGACGTTCGCCGCCCCGGAAAAGAGGCTCGGCGGCGGCCGACGGGCCCCGAGGTGTCCCGCCTCTGGCAAAGCCCGGAGCCCCTGCGCTGCGGGGCCTGCGGATAAGGCGCCAAGGGGAGGGGAAGAGCAGCAAGAGCTTTCGGGGCTGGGCCCTTCCCTGCAGGAGCAGGAGCCCGACGTTCGCCCCCCCGGAAAAGAGGCTCGGCGGCGGCCGACGGGCCCCGAGTTGTCCCGCCTCTGGCAAAGCCCGGAGCCCCAGCGCTGCGGGGCCTGCGGATAGGGCGCCAAGGGGAGGGGAAGAGCAGCAAGAGCTTTCGGGGCTGGGCCCTTCCCTGCGGGAGCAGGAGCCCGACCTTCGCCCCCCCGGAAAAGAGGCTCGGCGGCGGCCGAGGGGCCCCGAGGTGTCCCGCCTCTGGCAAAGCCCGGAGCCCCAGCGCTGCGGGGCCTGCGGATAGGGCGCCAAGGGGAGGGGAAGAGCAGCAAGAGCTTTCGGGGCTGGGCCCTTCCCTGCGGGAGCAGGAGCCCGACGTTCGCCCCCCCGGAAAAGAGGCTCGGCGGCGGCCGACGGGCCCCGAGGTGTCCCGCCTCTGGCAAAGCCCGGAGCCCCAGCGCTGCGGGGCCTGCAGATAGGGCGCCAAGGGGAGGGGAAGAGCAGCAAGAGCTTTCGGGGCTGGGCCCTTCCCTGCGGGAGCAGGAGCCCGACGTTCCCCCCCCCGGAAAAGAGGCTCGGCGGCGGCCGACGGGCCCCGAGGTGTCCCGCCTCTGGCAAAGCCCGGAGCCCCAGCGCTGCGGGGCCTGCGGATAGGGCGCCAAGGGGAGGGGAAGAGCAGCAAGAGCTTTCGGGGCTGGGCCCTTCCCTGCGGGAGCAGGAGCCCGACCTTCGCCCCCCCGGAAAAGAGGCTCGGCGGCGGCCGACGGGCCCCGAGGTGTCCCGCCTCTGGCAAAGCCCGGAGCCCCAGCGCTGCGGGGCCTGCGGATAGGGCGCCAAGGGGAGGGGAAGAGCAGCAAGAGCTTTCGGGGCTGGGCCCTTCCCTGCGGGAGCAGGAGCCCGACGTTCGCCCCCCCGGAAAAGAGGCTCGGCGGCGGCCGACGGGCCCCGAGGTGTCCCGCCTCTGGCAAAGCCCGGAGCCCCAGCGCTGCGGGGCCTGCGGATAGGGCGCCAAGGGGAGGGGAAGAGCAGCAAGAGCTTTCAGGGCTGGGCCCTTCCCTGCGGGAGCAGGAGCCCGACGTTCGCCGCCCCGGAAAAGAGGCTCGGCGGCGGCCGAGGGGCCCCGAGGTGTCCCGCCTCTGGCAAAGCCCGGAGCCCCAGCGCTGCGGGGCCTGCGGCTAGGGCGCCAAGGGGAGGGGAAGAGCAGCAAGAGCTTTCGGGGCTGGGCCCTTCCCTGCGGGAGCAGGAGCCCGACGTTCGCCCCCCCGGAAAAGAGGCTCGGCGGCGGCCGACGGGCCCCGAGTTGTCCCGCCTCTGGCAAAGCCCGGAGCCCCAGCGCTGCGGGGCCTGCGGATAGGGCGCCAAGGGGAGGGGAAGAGCAGCAAGAGCTTTCGGGGCTGGGCCCTTCCCTGCGGGAGCAGGAGCCCGACCTTCGCCCCCTCGGAAAAGAGGCTCGGCGGCGGCCGAGGGGCCCCGAGGTGTCCCGCCTCTGGCAAAGCCCGGAGCCCCAGCGCTGCGGGGCCTGCGGATAGGGCGCCAAGGGGAGGGGAAGAGCAGCAAGAGCTTTCGGGGCTGGGCCCTTCCCTGCGGGAGCAGGAGCCCGACGTTCGCCCCCCCGGAAAAGAGGCTCGGCGGCGGCCGACGGGCCCCGAGGTGTCCCCCCTCTGGCAAAGCCCGGAGCCCCAGCGCTGCGGGGCCTGCGGATAAGGCGCCAAGGGGAGGGGAAGAGCAGCAAGAGCTTTCGGGGCTGGGCCCTTCCCTGCGGGAGCAGGAGCCCGACGTTCGCCCCCCCGGAAAAGAGGCTCGGCGGCGGCCGACGGGCCCCGAGGTGTCCCGCCTCTGGCAAAGCCCGGAGCCCCAGCGCTGCGGGGCCTGCGGATAGGGCGCCAAGGGGAGGGGAAGAGCAGCAAGAGCTTTCGGGGCTGGGCCCTTCCCTGCGGGAGCAGGAGCCCGACCTTCGCCCCCCCGGAAAAGAGGCTCGGCGGCGGCCGACGGGCCCCGAGGTGTCCCGCCTCTGGCAAAGCCCGGAGCCCCAGCGCTGCGGGGCCTGCGGATAGGGCGCCAAGGGGAGGGGAAGAGCAGCAAGAGCTTTCGGGGCTGGGCCCTTCCCTGCGGGAGCAGGAGCCCGACCTTCGCACCCCCGGAAAAGAGGCTCGGCGGCGGCCGACGGGCCCCGAGGTGTCCCGCCTCTGGCAAAGCCCGGAGCCCCAGCGCTGCGGGGCCTGCGGATAGGGCGCCAAGGGGAGGGGAAGAGCAGCAAGAGCTTTCGGGGCTGGGCCCTTCCCTGCGGGAGCAGGAGCCCGACGTTCGCCCCCCCGGAAAAGAGGCTCGGCAGCGGCCGACGGGCCCCGAGGTGTCCCGACTCTGGCAAAGCCCGGAGCCCCTGCGCTGCGGGGCCTGCGGATAAGGCGCCAAGGGGAGGGGAAGAGCAGCAAGAGCTTTCGGGGCTGGGCCCTTCCCTGCGGGAGCAGGAGCCCGACGTTCGCCCCCCCGGAAAAGAGGCTCGGCGGCGGCCGACGGGCCCCGAGTTGTCCCGCCTCTGGCAAAGCCCGGAGCCCCAGCGCTGCGGGGCCTGCGGATAGGGCGCCAAGGGGAGGGGAAGAGCAGCAAGAGCTTTCGGGGCTGGGCCCTTCCCTGCGGGAGCAGGAGCCCGACCTTCGCCCCCCCGGAAAAGAGGCTCGGCGGCGGCCGAGGGGCCCCGAGGTGTCCCGCCTCTGGCAAAGCCCGGAGCCCCAGCGCTGCGGGGCCTGCGGATAGGGCGCCAAGGGGAGGGGAAGAGCAGCAAGAGCTTTCGGGGCTGGGCCCTTCCCTGCGGGAGCAGGAGCCCGACGTTCGCCCCCCCGGAAAAGAGGCTCGGCGGCGGCCGACGGGCCCCGAGGTGTCCCGCCTCTGGCAAAGCCCGGAGCCCCAGCGCTGCGGGGCCTGCGGATAGGGCGCCAAGGGGAGGGGAAGAACAGCAAGAGCTTTCGGGGCTGGGCCCTTCCCTGCGGGAGCAGGAGCCCGACGTTCGCCCCCCCGGAAAAGAGGCTCGGCGGCGGCCGACGGGCCCCGAGGTGTCCCGCCTCTGGCAAAGCCCGGAGCCCCAGCGCTGCGGGGCCTGCGGATAGGGCGCCAAGGGGAGGGGAAGAGCAGCAAGAGCTTTCGGGGCTGGGCCCTTCCCTGCGGGAGCAGGAGCCCGACGTTCGCCCCCCCGGAAAAGAGGCTCGGCGGCGGCCGACGGGCCCCGAGGTGTCCCGCCTCTGGCAAAGCCCGGAGCCCCAGCGCTGCGGGGCCTGCAGATAGGGCGCCAAGGGGAGGGGAAGAGCAGCAAGAGCTTTCGGGGCTGGGCCCTTCCCTGCGGGAGCAGGAGCCCGACGTTCGCCCCCCCGGAAAAGAGGCTCGGCGGCGGCCGACGGGCCCCGAGGTGTCCCGCCTCTGGCAAAGCCCGGAGCCCCAGCGCTGCGGGGCCTGCGGATAGGGCGCCAAGGGGAGGGGAAGAGCAGCAAGAGCTTTCAGGGCTGGGCCCTTCCCTGCGGGAGCAGGAGCCCGACGTTCGCCGCCCCGGAAAAGAGGCTCGGCGGCGGCCGAGGGGCCCCGAGGTGTCCCGCCTCTGGCAAAGCCCGGAGCCCCAGCGCTGCGGGGCCTGCGGCTAGGGCGCCAAGGGGAGGGGAAGAGCAGCAAGAGCTTTCGGGGCTGGGCCCTTCCCTGCGGGAGCAGGAGCCCGACGTTCGCCCCCCCGGAAAAGAGGCTCGGCGGCGGCCGACGGGCCCCGAGTTGTCCCACCTCTGGCAAAGCCCGGAGCCCCAGCGCTGCGGGGCCTGCGGATAGGGCGCCAAGGGGAGGGGAAGAGCAGCAAGAGCTTTCGGGGCTGGGCCCTTCCCTGCGGGAGCAGGAGCCCGACCTTCGCCCCCCCGGAAAAGAGGCTCGGCGGCGGCCGAGGGGCCCCGAGGTGTCCCGCCTCTGGCAAAGCCCGGAGCCCCAGCGCTGCGGGGCCTGCGGATAGGGCGCCAAGGGGAGGGGAAGAGCAGCAAGAGCTTTCGGGGCTGGGCCCTTCCCTGCGGGAGCAGGAGCCCGACGTTCGCCCCCCCGGAAAAGAGGCTCGGCGGCGGCCGACGGGCCCCGAGGTGTCCCGCCTCTGGCAAAGCCCGGAGCCCCAGCGCTGCGGGGCCTGCAGATAGGGCGCCAAGGGGAGGGGAAGAGCAGCAAGAGCTTTCGGGGCTGGGCCCTTCCCTGCGGGAGCAGGAGCCCGACGTTCCCCCCCCCGGAAAAGAGGCTCGGCGGCGGCCGACGGGCCCCGAGGTGTCCCGCCTCTGGCAAAGCCCGGAGCCCCAGCGCTGCGGGGCCTGCGGCTAGGGCGCCAAGGGGAGGGGAAGAGCAGCAAGAGCTTTCGGGGCTGGGCCCTTCCCTGCGGGAGCAGGAGCCCGACGTTCGCCCCCCCGGAAAAGAGGCTCGGCGGCGGCCGACGGGCCCCGAGGTGTCCCGCCTCTGGCAAAGCCCGGAGCCCCAGCGCTGCGGGGCCTGCGGATAGGGCGCCAAGGGGAGGGGAAGAGCAGCAAGAGCTTTCGGGGCTGGGCCCTTCCCTGCGGGAGCAGGAGCCCGACGTTCGCCCCCCCGGAAAAGAGGCTCGGCGGCGGCCGACGGGCCCCGAGGTGTCCCGCCTCTGGCAAAGCCCGGAGCCCCAGCGCTGCGGGGCCTGCAGATAGGGCGCCAAGGGGAGGGGAAGAGCAGCAAGAGCTTTCGGGGCTGGGCCCTTCCCTGCGGGAGCAGGAGCCCGACCTTCGCCCCCCCGGAAAAGAGGCTCGGCGGCGGCCGACGGGCCCCGAGGTGTCCCGCCTCTGGCAAAGCCCGGAGCCCCAGCGCTGCGGCGCCTGCGGATAGGGCGCCAAGGGGAGGGGAAGAGCAGCAAGAGCTTTCGGGGCTGGGCCCTTCCCTGCGGGAGCAGGAGCCCGACGTTCGCCGCCCCGGAAAAGAGGCTCGGCGGCGGCCGACGGGCCCCGAGGTGTCCCGCCTCTGGCAAAGCCCGGAGCCCCAGCGCTGCGGGGCCTGCGGATAGGGCGCCAAGGGGAGGGGAAGAGCAGCAAGAGCTTTCGGGGCTGGGCCCTTCCCTGCGGGAGCAGGAGCCCGACGTTCGCCCCCCCGGAAAAGAGGCTCGGCGGCGGCCGACGGGCCCCGAGGTGTCCCGCCTCTGGCAAAGCCCGGAGCCCCAGCGCTGCGGGGCCTGCGGATAGGGCGCCAAGGGGAGGGGAAGAGCAGCAAGAGCTTTCGGGGCTGGGCCCTTCCCTGCGGGAGCAGGAGCCCGACGTTCGCCCCCCCGGAAAAGAGGCTCGGCGGCGGCCGACGGGCCCCGAGGTGTCCCGCCTCTGGCAAAGCCCGGAGCCCCAGCGCTGCGGGGCCTGCGGATAGGGCGCCAAGGGGAGGGGAAGAGCAGCAAGAGCTTTCGGGGCTGGGCCCTTCCCTGCGGGAGCAGGAGCCCGACGTTCGCCCCCCCGGAAAAGAGGCTCGGCGGCGGCCGACGGGCCCCGAGGTGTCCCGCCTCTGGCAAAGCCCGGAGCCCCAGCGCTGCGGGGCCTGCGGATAAGGTGCCAAGGGGAGGGGAAGAGCAGCAAGAGCTTTCGGGGCTGGGCCCTTCCCTGCGGGAGCAGGAGCCCGACGTTCGCCCCCCCGGAAAAGAGGCTCGGCGGCGGCCGACGGGCCCCGAGGTGTCCCGCCTCTGGCAAAGCCCGGAGCCCCAGCGCTGCGGGGCCTGCGGATAGGGCGCCAAGGGGAGGGGAAGAGCAGCAAGAGCTTTCGGGGCTGGGCCCTTCCCTGCGGGAGCAGGAGCCCGACCTTCGCACCCCCGGAAAAGAGGCTCGGCGGCGGCCGACGGGCCCCGAGGTGTCCCGCCTCTGGCAAAGCCCGGAGCCCCAGCGCTGCGGGGCCTGCGGATAGGGCGCCAAGGGGAGGGGAAGAGCAGCAAGAGCTTTCAGGGCTGGGCCCTTCCCTGCGGGAGCAGGAGCCCGACGTTCGCCCCCCCGGAAAAGAGGCTCGGCGGCGTCCGACGGGCCCCGAGGTGTCCCGCCTCTGGCAAAGCCCGGAGCCCCAGCGCTGCGGGGCCTGCGGATAGGGCGCCAAGGGGAGGGGAAGAGCAGCAAGAGCTTTCGGGGCTGGGCCCTTCCCTGCGGGAGCAGGAGCCCGACGTTCGCCCCCCCGGAAAAGAGGCTCGGCGGCGGCCGACGGGCCCCGAGGTGTCCCGCCTCTGGCAAAGCCCGGAGCCCCAGCGCTGCGGGGCCTGCGGATAGGGCGCCAAGGGGAGGGGAAGAGCAGCAAGAGCTTTCGGGGCTGGGCCCTTCCCTGCGGGAGCAGGAGCCCGACGTTCGCCCCCCCGGAAAAGAGGCTCGGCGGCGGCCGACGGGCCCCGAGGTGTCCCGCCTCTGGCAAAGCCCGGAGCCCCAGCGCTGCGGGGCCTGCGGATAAGGTGCCAAGGGGAGGGGAAGAGCAGCAAGAGCTTTCGGGGCTGGGCCCTTCCCTGCGGGAGCAGGAGCCCGACGTTCGCCCCCCCGGAAAAGAGGCTCGGCGGCGGCCGACGGGCCCCGAGGTGTCCCGCCTCTGGCAAAGCCCGGAGCCCCAGCGCTGCGGGGCCTGCGGATAGGGCGCCAAGGGGAGGGGAAGAGCAGCAAGAGCTTTCGGGGCTGGGCCCTTCCCTGCGGGAGCAGGAGCCCAACGTTCGCCCCCCCGGAAAAGAGGCTCAGCGGCGGCCGACGGGCCCCGAGGTGTCCCGCCTCTGGCAAAGCCCGGAGCCCCAGCGCTGCGGGGCCTGCGGATAGGGCGCCAAGGGGAGGGGAAGAGCAGCAAGAGCTTTCGGGGCTGGGCCCTTCCCTGCGGGAGCAGGAGCCCGACGTTCGCCCCCCCGGAAAAGAGGCTCGGCGGCGGCCGACGGGCCCCGAGGTGTCCCGCCTCTGGCAAAGCCCGGAGCCCCAGCGCTGCGGGGCCTGCGGATAGGGCGCCAAGGGGAGGGGAAGAGCAGCAAGAGCTTTCGGGGCTGGGCCCTTCCCTGCGGGAGCAGGAGCCCGACGTTCGCCCCCCCGGAAAAGAGGCTCGGCGGCGGCCGACGGGCCCCGAGGTGTCCCGCCTCTGGCAAAGCCCGGAGCCCCAGCGCTGCGGGGCCTGCGGATAGGGCGCCAAGGGGAGGGGAAGAGCAGCAAGAGCTTTCGGGGCTGGGCCCTTCCCTGCGGGAGCAGGAGCCCGACGTTCGCCCCCCCGGAAAAGAGGCTCGGCGGCGGCCGACGGGCCCCGAGGTGTCCCGCCTCTGGCAAAGCCCGGAGCCCCAGCGCTGCGGGGCCTGCGGATAGGGCGCCAAGGGGAGGGGAAGAGCAGCAAGAGCTTTCGGGGCTGGGCCCTTCCCTGCGGGAGCAGGAGCCCGACCTTCGCACCCCCGGAAAAGAGGCTCGGCGGCGGCCGACGGGCCCCGAGGTGTCCCGCGTCTGGCAAAGCCCGGAGCCCCAGCGCTGCGGGGCCTGCGGATAGGGCGCCAAGGGGAGGGGAAGAGCAGCAAGAGCTTTCGGGGCTGGGCCCTTCCCTGCGGGAGCAGGAGCCCGACGTTCGCCCCCCCGGAAAAGAGGCTCGGCGGCGGCCGACGGGCCCCGAGTTGTCCTGCCTCTGGCAAAGCCCGGAGCCCCAGCGCTGCGGGGCCTGCGGATAGGGCGCCAAGGGGAGGGGAAGAGCAGCAAGAGCTTTCGGGGCTGGGCCCTTCCCTGCGGGAGCAGGAGCCCGACCTTCGCACCCCCGGAAAAGAGGCTCGGCGGCGGCCGACGGGCCCCGAGGTGTCCCGCCTCTGGCAAAGCCCGGAGCCCCAGCGCTGCGGGGCCTGCGGATAGGGCGCCAAGGGGAGGGGAAGAGCAGCAAGAGCTTTCAGGGCTGGGCCCTTCCCTGCGGGAGCAGGAGCCCGACGTTCGCCCCCCCGGAAAAGAGGCTCGGCGGCGTCCGACGGGCCCCGAGGTGTCCCGCCTCTGGCAAAGCCCGGAGCCCCAGCGCTGCGGGGCCTGCGGATAGGGCGCCAAGGGGAGGGGAAGAGCAGCAAGAGCTTTCGGGGCTGGGCCCTTCCCTGCGGGAGCAGGAGCCCGACGTTCGCCCCCCCGGAAAAGAGGCTCGGCGGCGGCCGACGGGCCCCGAGGTGTCCCGCCTCTGGCAAAGCCCGGAGCCCCAGCGCTGCGGGGCCTGCGGATAGGGCGCCAAGGGGAGGGGAAGAGCAGCAAGAGCTTTCGGGGCTGGGCCCTTCCCTGCGGGAGCAGGAGCCCGACGTTCGCCCCCCCGGAAAAGAGGCTCGGCGGCGGCCGACGGGCCCCGAGGTGTCCTGCCTCTGGCAAAGCCCGGAGCCCCAGCGCTGCGGGGCCTGCGGATAAGGTGCCAAGGGGAGGGGAAGAGCAGCAAGAGCTTTCGGGGCTGGGCCCTTCCCTGCGGGAGCAGGAGCCCGACGTTCGCCCCCCCGGAAAAGAGGCTCGGCGGCGGCCGACGGGCCCCGAGGTGTCCCGCCTCTGGCAAAGCCCGGAGCCCCAGCGCTGCGGCGCCTGCAGATAGGGCGCCAAGGGGAGGGGAAGAGCAGCAAGAGCTTTCGGGGCTGGGCCCTTCCCTGCGGGAGCAGGAGCCCGACGTTCGCCCCCCCGGAAAAGAGGCTCGGCGGCGGCCGACGGGCCCCGAGGTGTCCCGCCTCTGGCAAAGCCCGGAGCCCCAGCGCTGCGGGGCCTGCGGATAGGGCGCCAAGGGGAGGGGAAGAGCAGCAAGAGCTTTCGGGGCTGGGCCCTTCCCTGCGGGAGCAGGAGCCCAACGTTCGCCCCCCCGGAAAAGAGGCTCAGCGGCGGCCGACGGGTCCCGAGGTGTCCCGCCTCTGGCAAAGCCCGGAGCCCCAGCGCTGCGGGGCCTGCGGATAGGGCGCCAAGGGGAGGGGAAGAGCAGCAAGAGCTTTCGGGGCTGGGCCCTTCCCTGCGGGAGCAGGAGCCCGACGTTCGCCCCCCCGGAAAAGAGGCTCGGCGGCGGCCGACGGGCCCCGAGGTGTCCCGCCTCTGGCAAAGCCCGGAGCCCCAGCGCTGCGGGGCCTGCGGATAGGGCGCCAAGGGGAGGGGAAGAGCAGCAAGAGCTTTCGGGGCTGGGCCCTTCCCTGCGGGAGCAGGAGCCCGA
The DNA here is from genome assembly GCF_964188355.1 of Buteo buteo. Classification (NCBI taxonomy): domain Eukaryota; kingdom Metazoa; phylum Chordata; class Aves; order Accipitriformes; family Accipitridae; genus Buteo; species Buteo buteo. The sequence goes on from NW_027439273.1 coordinate 28,278, forward strand.
CGTTCGCCCCCCCGGAAAAGAGGCTCGGCGGCGGCCGACGGGCCCCGAGGTGTCCCGCCTCTGGCAAAGCCCGGAGCCCCAGCGCTGCGGGGCCTGCGGATAGGGCGCCAAGGGGAGGGGAAGAGCAGCAAGAGCTTTCGGGGCTGGGCCCTTCCCTGCGGGAGCAGGAGCCCGACGTTCGCCGCCCCGGAAAAGAGGCTCGGCGGCGGCCGACGGGCCCCGAGGTGTCCCGCCTCTGGCAAAGCCCGGAGCCCCAGCGCTGCGGGGCCTGCGGATAGGGCGCCAAGGGGAGGGGAAGAGCAGCAAGAGCTTTCGGGGCTGGGCCCTTCCCTGCGGGAGCAGGAGCCCGACGTTCGCCCCCCCGGAAAAGAGGCTCGGCGGCGGCCGACGGGCCCCGAGGTGTCCCGCCTCTGGCAAAGCCCGGAGCCCCAGCGCTGCGGGGCCTGCGGATAGGGCGCCAAGGGGAGGGGAAGAGCAGCAAGAGCTTTCGGGGCTGGGCCCTTCCCTGCGGGAGCAGGAGCCCAACGTTCGCCCCCCCGGAAAAGAGGCTCAGCGGCGGCCGACGGGCCCCGAGGTGTCCCGCCTCTGGCAAAGCCCGGAGCCCCAGCGCTGCGGGGCCTGCGGATAGGGCGCCAAGGGGAGGGGAAGAGCAGCAAGAGCTTTCGGGGCTGGGCCCTTCCCTGCGGGAGCAGGAGCCCGACGTTCGCCCCCCCGGAAAAGAGGCTCGGCGGCGGCCGACGGGCCCCGAGGTGTCCCGCCTCTGGCAAAGCCCGGAGCCCCAGCGCTGCGGGGCCTGCGGATAGGGCGCCAAGGGGAGGGGAAGAGCAGCAAGAGCTTTCGGGGCTGGGCCCTTCCCTGCGGGAGCAGGAGCCCGACGTTCGCCCCCCCGGAAAAGAGGCTCGGCGGCGGCCGACGGGCCCCGAGGTGTCCCGCCTCTGGCAAAGCCCGGAGCCCCAGCGCTGCGGGGCCTGCGGATAGGGCGCCAAGGGGAGGGGAAGAGCAGCAAGAGCTTTCGGGGCTGGGCCCTTCCCTGCGGGAGCAGGAGCCCGACGTTCGCCCCCCCGGAAAAGAGGCTCGGCGGCGGCCGACGGGCCCCGAGGTGTCCCGCCTCTGGCAAAGCCCGGAGCCCCAGCGCTGCGGGGCCTGCGGATAGGGCGCCAAGGGGAGGGGAAGAGCAGCAAGAGCTTTCGGGGCTGGGCCCTTCCCTGCGGGAGCAGGAGCCCGACGTTCGCCGCCCCGGAAAAGAGGCTCGGCGGCGGCCGACGGGCCCCGAGTTGTCCTGCCTCTGGCAAAGCCCGGAGCCCCAGCGCTGCGGGGCCTGCGGATAGGGCGCCAAGGGGAGGGGAAGAGCAGCAAGAGCTTTCGGGGCTGGGCCCTTCCCTGCGGGAGCAGGAGCCCGACCTTCGCACCCCCGGAAAAGAGGCTCGGCGGCGGCCGACGGGCCCCGAGGTGTCCCGCCTCTGGCAAAGCCCGGAGCCCCAGCGCTGCGGGGCCTGCGGATAGGGCGCCAAGGGGAGGGGAAGAGCAGCAAGAGCTTTCGGGGCTGGGCCCTTCCCTGCGGGAGCAGGAGCCCGACGTTCGCCCCCCCGGAAAAGAGGCTCGGCGGCGGCCGAGGGGCCCCGAGGTGTCCCGCCTCTGGCAAAGCCCGGAGCCCCAGCGCTGCGGGGCCTGCGGATAGGGCGCCAAGGGGAGGGGAAGAGCAGCAAGAGCTTTCGGGGCTGGGCCCTTCCCTGCGGGAGCAGGAGCCCGACGTTCGCCCCCCCGGAAAAGAGGCTCGGCGGCGGCCGACGGGCCCCGAGGTGTCCCGCCTCTGGCAAAGCCCGGAGCCCCAGCGCTGCGGGGCCTGCGGATAGGGCGCCAAGGGGAGGGGAAGAGCAGCAAGAGCTTTCGGGGCTGGGCCCTTCCCTGCGGGAGCAGGAGCCCGACGTTCGCCCCCCCGGAAAAGAGGCTCGGCGGCGGCCGAGGGGCCCCGAGGTGTCCCGCCTCTGGCAAAGCCCGGAGCCCCAGCGCTGCGGGGCCTGCGGATAGGGCGCCAAGGGGAGGGGAGAGCAGCAAGAGCTTTCGGGGCTGGGCCCTTCCCTGCGGGAGCAGGAGCCCGACGTTCGCCCCCCCGGAAAAGAGGCTCGGCGGCGGCCGACGGGCCCCGAGGTGTCCCGCCTCTGGCAAAGCCCGGAGCCCCAGCGCTGCGGGGCCTGCGGATAGGGCGCCAAGGGGAGGGGAAGAGCAGCAAGAGCTTTCGGGGCTGGGCCCTTCCCTGCGGGAGCAGGAGCCCGACGTTCGCCCCCCCGGAAAAGAGGCTCGGCGGCGGCCGACGGGCCCCGAGGTGTCCCGCCTCTGGCAAAGCCCGGAGCCCCAGCGCTGCGGGGCCTGCGGATAGGGCGCCAAGGGGAGGGGAAGAGCAGCAAGAGCTTTCGGGGCTGGGCCCTTCCCTGCGGGAGCAGGAGCCCGACGTTCGCCCCCCCGGAAAAGAGGCTCGGCGGCGGCCGACGGGCCCCGAGGTGTCCCGCCTCTGGCAAAGCCCGGAGCCCCAGCGCTGCGGGGCCTGCGGATAGGGCGCCAAGGGGAGGGGAAGAGCAGCAAGAGCTTTCGGGGCTGGGCCCTTCCCTGCGGGAGCAGGAGCCCGACGTTCGCCCCCCCGGAAAAGAGGCTCGGCGGCGGCCGACGGGCCCCGAGGTGTCCCGCCTCTGGCAAAGCCCGGAGCCCCAGCGCTGCGGGGCCTGCGGATAGGGCGCCAAGGGGAGGGGAAGAGCAGCAAGAGCTTTCGGGGCTGGGCCCTTCCCTGCGGGAGCAGGAGCCCGACGTTCGCCCCCCCGGAAAAGAGGCTCGGCGGCGGCCGACGGGCCCCGAGGTGTCCCGCCTCTGGCAAAGCCCGGAGCCCCAGCGCTGCGGGGCCTGCGGATAGGGCGCCAAGGGGAGGGGAAGAGCAGCAAGAGCTTTCGGGGCTGGGCCCTTCCCTGCGGGAGCAGGAGCCCGACGTTCGCCCCCCCGGAAAAGAGGCTCGGCGGCGGCCGACGGGCCCCGAGGTGTCCCGCCTCTGGCAAAGCCCGGAGCCCCAGCGCTGCGGGGCCTGCGGATAGGGCGCCAAGGGGAGGGGAAGAGCAGCAAGAGCTTTCGGGGCTGGGCCCTTCCCTGCGGGAGCAGGAGCCCGACGTTCGCCCCCCCGGAAAAGAGGCTCGGCGGCGGCCGACGGGCCCCGAGGTGTCCCGCCTCTGGCAAAGCCCGGAGCCCCAGCGCTGCGGGGCCTGCGGATAGGGCGCCAAGGGGAGGGGAAGAGCAGCAAGAGCTTTCGGGGCTGGGCCCTTCCCTGCGGGAGCAGGAGCCCGACGTTCGCCCCCCCGGAAAAGAGGCTCGGCGGCGGCCGACGGGCCCCGAGGTGTCCCGCCTCTGGCAAAGCCCGGAGCCCCAGCGCTGCGGGGCCTGCGGATAGGGCGCCAAGGGGAGGGGAAGAGCAGCAAGAGCTTTCGGGGCTGGGCCCTTCCCTGCGGGAGCAGGAGCCCGACGTTCGCCCCCCCGGAAAAGAGGCTCGGCGGCGGCCGACGGGCCCCGAGGTGTCCCGCCTCTGGCAAAGCCCGGAGCCCCAGCGCTGCGGGGCCTGCGGATAGGGCGCCAAGGGGAGGGGAAGAGCAGCAAGAGCTTTCGGGGCTGGGCCCTTCCCTGCGGGAGCAGGAGCCCGACGTTCGCCCCCCCGGAAAAGAGGCTCGGCGGCGGCCGACGGGCCCCGAGGTGTCCCGCCTCTGGCAAAGCCCGGAGCCCCAGCGCTGCGGGGCCTGCGGATAGGGCGCCAAGGGGAGGGGAAGAGCAGCAAGAGCTTTCGGGGCTGGGCCCTTCCCTGCGGGAGCAGGAGCCCGACGTTCGCCCCCCCGGAAAAGAGGCTCGGCGGCGGCCGACGGGCCCCGAGGTGTCCCGCCTCTGGCAAAGCCCGGAGCCCCAGCGCTGCGGGGCCTGCGGATAGGGCGCCAAGGGGAGGGGAAGAGCAGCAAGAGCTTTCGGGGCTGGGCCCTTCCCTGCGGGAGCAGGAGCCCGACGTTCGCCCCCCCGGAAAAGAGGCTCGGCGGCGGCCGACGGGCCCCGAGGTGTCCCGCCTCTGGCAAAGCCCGGAGCCCCAGCGCTGCGGGGCCTGCGGATAGGGCGCCAAGGGGAGGGGAAGAGCAGCAAGAGCTTTCGGGGCTGGGCCCTTCCCTGCGGGAGCAGGAGCCCGACGTTCGCCCCCCCGGAAAAGAGGCTCGGCGGCGGCCGACGGGCCCCGAGGTGTCCCGCCTCTGGCAAAGCCCGGAGCCCCAGCGCTGCGGGGCCTGCGGATAGGGCGCCAAGGGGAGGGGAAGAGCAGCAAGAGCTTTCGGGGCTGGGCCCTTCCCTGCGGGAGCAGGAGCCCGACGTTCGCCCCCCCGGAAAAGAGGCTCGGCGGCGGCCGACGGGCCCTGAGGTGTCCCGCCTCTGGCAAAGCCCGGAGCCCCAGCGCTGCGGGGCCTGCGGATAGGGCGCCAAGGGGAGGGGAAGAGCAGCAAGAGCTTTCGGGGCTGGGCCCTTCCCTGCGGGAGCAGGAGCCCGACGTTCGCCCCCCCGGAAAAGAGGCTCGGCGGCGGCCGACGGGCCCCGAGGTGTCCCGCCTCTGGCAAAGCCCGGAGCCCCAGCGCTGCGGGGCCTGCGGATAGGGCGCCAAGGGGAGGGGAAGAGCAGCAAGAGCTTTCGGGGCTGGGCCCTTCCCTGCGGGAGCAGGAGCCCGACGTTCGCCCCCCCGGAAAAGAGGCTCGGCGGCGGCCGACGGGCCCCGAGGTGTCCCGCCTCTGGCAAAGCCCGGAGCCCCAGCGCTGCGGGGCCTGCGGATAGGGCGCCAAGGGGAGGGGAAGAGCAGCAAGAGCTTTCGGGGCTGGGCCCTTCCCTGCGGGAGCAGGAGCCCGACGTTCGCCCCCCCGGAAAAGAGGCTCGGCGGCGGCCGACGGGCCCCGAGGTGTCCCGCCTCTGGCAAAGCCCGGAGCCCCAGCGCTGCGGGGCCTGCGGATAGGGCGCCAAGGGGAGGGGAAGAGCAGCAAGAGCTTTCGGGGCTGGGCCCTTCCCTGCGGGAGCAGGAGCCCGACGTTCGCCCCCCCGGAAAAGAGGCTCGGCGGCGGCCGACGGGCCCCGAGGTGTCCCGCCTCTGGCAAAGCCCGGAGCCCCAGCGCTGCGGGGCCTGCGGATAGGGCGCCAAGGGGAGGGGAAGAGCAGCAAGAGCTTTCGGGGCTGGGCCCTTCCCTGCGGGAGCAGGAGCCCGACGTTCGCCCCCCCGGAAAAGAGGCTCGGCGGCGGCCGACGGGCCCCGAGGTGTCCCGCCTCTGGCAAAGCCCGGAGCCCCAGCGCTGCGGGGCCTGCGGATAGGGCGCCAAGGGGAGGGGAAGAGCAGCAAGAGCTTTCGGGGCTGGGCCCTTCCCTGCGGGAGCAGGAGCCCGACGTTCGCCCCCCCGGAAAAGAGGCTCGGCGGCGGCCGACGGGCCCCGAGGTGTCCCGCCTCTGGCAAAGCCCGGAGCCCCAGCGCTGCGGGGCCTGCGGATAGGGCGCCAAGGGGAGGGGAAGAGCAGCAAGAGCTTTCGGGGCTGGGCCCTTCCCTGCGGGAGCAGGAGCCCGACGTTCGCCCCCCCGGAAAAGAGGCTCGGCGGCGGCCGACGGGCCCCGAGGTGTCCCGCCTCTGGCAAAGCCCGGAGCCCCAGCGCTGCGGGGCCTGCGGATAGGGCGCCAAGGGGAGGGGAAGAGCAGCAAGAGCTTTCGGGGCTGGGCCCTTCCCTGCGGGAGCAGGAGCCCGACGTTCGCCCCCCCGGAAAAGAGGCTCGGCGGCGGCCGACGGGCCCCGAGGTGTCCCGCCTCTGGCAAAGCCCGGAGCCCCAGCGCTGCGGGGCCTGCGGATAGGGCGCCAAGGGGAGGGGAAGAGCAGCAAGAGCTTTCGGGGCTGGGCCCTTCCCTGCGGGAGCAGGAGCCCGACGTTCGCCCCCCCGGAAAAGAGGCTCGGCGGCGGCCGACGGGCCCCGAGGTGTCCCGCCTCTGGCAAAGCCCGGAGCCCCAGCGCTGCGGGGCCTGCGGATAGGGCGCCAAGGGGAGGGGAAGAGCAGCAAGAGCTTTCGGGGCTGGGCCCTTCCCTGCGGGAGCAGGAGCCCGACGTTCGCCCCCCCGGAAAAGAGGCTCGGCGGCGGCCGACGGGCCCCGAGGTGTCCCGCCTCTGGCAAAGCCCGGAGCCCCAGCGCTGCGGGGCCTGCGGATAGGGCGCCAAGGGGAGGGGAAGAGCAGCAAGAGCTTTCGGGGCTGGGCCCTTCCCTGCGGGAGCAGGAGCCCGACGTTCGCCCCCCCGGAAAAGAGGCTCGGCGGCGGCCGACGGGCCCCGAGGTGTCCCGCCTCTGGCAAAGCCCGGAGCCCCAGCGCTGCGGGGCCTGCGGATAGGGCGCCAAGGGGAGGGGAAGAGCAGCAAGAGCTTTCGGGGCTGGGCCCTTCCCTGCGGGAGCAGGAGCCCGACGTTCGCCCCCCCGGAAAAGAGGCTCGGCGGCGGCCGACGGGCCCCGAGGTGTCCCGCCTCTGGCAAAGCCCGGAGCCCCAGCGCTGCGGGGCCTGCGGATAGGGCGCCAAGGGGAGGGGAAGAGCAGCAAGAGCTTTCGGGGCTGGGCCCTTCCCTGCGGGAGCAGGAGCCCGACGTTCGCCCCCCCGGAAAAGAGGCTCGGCGGCGGCCGACGGGCCCCGAGGTGTCCCGCCTCTGGCAAAGCCCGGAGCCCCAGCGCTGCGGGGCCTGCGGATAGGGCGCCAAGGGGAGGGGAAGAGCAGCAAGAGCTTTCGGGGCTGGGCCCTTCCCTGCGGGAGCAGGAGCCCGACGTTCGCCCCCCCGGAAAAGAGGCTCGGCGGCGGCCGACGGGCCCCGAGGTGTCCCGCCTCTGGCAAAGCCCGGAGCCCCAGCGCTGCGGGGCCTGCGGATAGGGCGCCAAGGGGAGGGGAAGAGCAGCAAGAGCTTTCGGGGCTGGGCCCTTCCCTGCGGGAGCAGGAGCCCGACGTTCGCCCCCCCGGAAAAGAGGCTCGGCGGCGGCCGACGGGCCCCGAGGTGTCCCGCCTCTGGCAAAGCCCGGAGCCCCAGCGCTGCGGGGCCTGCGGATAGGGCGCCAAGGGGAGGGGAAGAGCAGCAAGAGCTTTCGGGGCTGGGCCCTTCCCTGCGGGAGCAGGAGCCCGACGTTCGCCCCCCCGGAAAAGAGGCTCGGCGGCGGCCGACGGGCCCCGAGGTGTCCCGCCTCTGGCAAAGCCCGGAGCCCCAGCGCTGCGGGGCCTGCGGATAGGGCGCCAAGGGGAGGGGAAGAGCAGCAAGAGCTTTCGGGGCTGGGCCCTTCCCTGCGGGAGCAGGAGCCCGACGTTCGCCCCCCCGGAAAAGAGGCTCGGCGGCGGCCGACGGGCCCCGAGGTGTCCCGCCTCTGGCAAAGCCCGGAGCCCCAGCGCTGCGGGGCCTGCGGATAGGGCGCCAAGGGGAGGGGAAGAGCAGCAAGAGCTTTCGGGGCTGGGCCCTTCCCTGCGGGAGCAGGAGCCCGACGTTCGCCCCCCCGGAAAAGAGGCTCGGCGGCGGCCGACGGGCCCCGAGGTGTCCCGCCTCTGGCAAAGCCCGGAGCCCCAGCGCTGCGGGGCCTGCGGATAGGGCGCCAAGGGGAGGGGAAGAGCAGCAAGAGCTTTCGGGGCTGGGCCCTTCCCTGCGGGAGCAGGAGCCCGACGTTCGCCCCCCCGGAAAAGAGGCTCGGCGGCGGCCGACGGGCCCCGAGGTGTCCCGCCTCTGGCAAAGCCCGGAGCCCCAGCGCTGCGGGGCCTGCGGATAGGGCGCCAAGGGGAGGGGAAGAGCAGCAAGAGCTTTCGGGGCTGGGCCCTTCCCTGCGGGAGCAGGAGCCCGACGTTCGCCCCCCCGGAAAAGAGGCTCGGCGGCGGCCGACGGGCCCCGAGGTGTCCCGCCTCTGGCAAAGCCCGGAGCCCCAGCGCTGCGGGGCCTGCGGATAGGGCGCCAAGGGGAGGGGAAGAGCAGCAAGAGCTTTCGGGGCTGGGCCCTTCCCTGCGGGAGCAGGAGCCCGACGTTCGCCCCCCCGGAAAAGAGGCTCGGCGGCGGCCGAGGGGCCCCGAGGTGTCCCGCCTCTGGCAAAGCCCGGAGCCCCAGCGCTGCGGGGCCTGCGGATAGGGCGCCAAGGGGAGGGGAAGAGCAGCAAGAGCTTTCGGGGCTGGGCCCTTCCCTGCGGGAGCAGGAGCCCGACGTTCGCCCCCCCGGAAAAGAGGCTCGGCGGCGGCCGACGGGCCCCGAGGTGTCCCGCCTCTGGCAAAGCCCGGAGCCCCAGCGCTGCGGGGCCTGCGGATAAGGTGCCAAGGGGAGGGGAAGAGCAGCAAGAGCTTTCGGGGCTGGGCCCTTCCCTGCGGGAGCAGGAGCCCGACGTTCGCCCCCCCGGAAAAGAGGCTCGGCGGCGGCCGACGGGCCCCGAGGTGTCCCGCCTCTGGCAAAGCCCGGAGCCCCAGCGCTGCGGGGCCTGCGGATAGGGCGCCAAGGGGAGGGGAAGAGCAGCAAGAGCTTTCGGGGCTGGGCCCTTCCCTGCGGGAGCAGGAGCCTGACGTTCGCCCCCCCGGAAAAGAGGCTCGGCGGCGGCCGAGGGGCCCCGAGGTGTCCCGCCTCTGGCAAAGCCCGGAGCCCCAGCGCTGCGGGGCCTGCGGATAGGGCGCCAAGGGGAGGGGAAGAGCAGCAAGAGCTTTCGGGGCTGGGCCCTTCCCTGCGGGAGCAGGAGCCCGACGTTCGCCCCCCCGGAAAAGAGGCTCGGCGGCGGCCGACGGGCCCCGAGGTGTCCCGCCTCTGGCAAAGCCCGGAGCCCCAGCGCTGCGGGGCCTGCGGATAGGGCGCCAAGGGGAGGGGAAGAGCAGCAAGAGCTTTCGGGGCTGGGCCCTTCCCTGCGGGAGCAGGAGCCCGACGTTCGCCCCCCCGGAAAAGAGGCTCGGCGGCGGCCGACGGGCCCCGAGGTGTCCCGCCTCTGGCAAAGCCCGGAGCCCCAGCGCTGCGGGGCCTGCGGATAGGGCGCCAAGGGGAGGGGAAGAGCAGCAAGAGCTTTCGGGGCTGGGCCCTTCCCTGCGGGAGCAGGAGCCCGACGTTCGCCCCCCCGGAAAAGAGGCTCGGCGGCGGCCGACGGGCCCCGAGGTGTCCCGCCTCTGGCAAAGCCCGGAGCCCCAGCGCTGCGGGGCCTGCGGATAGGGCGCCAAGGGGAGGGGAAGAGCAGCAAGAGCTTTCGGGGCTGGGCCCTTCCCTGCGGGAGCAGGAGCCCGACGTTCGCCCCCCCGGAAAAGAGGCTCGGCGGCGGCCGACGGGCCCCGAGGTGTCCCGCCTCTGGCAAAGCCCGGAGCCCCAGCGCTGCGGGGCCTGCGGATAGGGCGCCAAGGGGAGGGGAAGAGCAGCAAGAGCTTTCGGGGCTGGGCCCTTCCCTGCGGGAGCAGGAGCCCGACGTTCGCCCCCCCGGAAAAGAGGCTCGGCGGCGGCCGACGGGCCCCGAGGTGTCCCGCCTCTGGCAAAGCCCGGAGCCCCAGCGCTGCGGGGCCTGCGGATAGGGCGCCAAGGGGAGGGGAAGAGCAGCAAGAGCTTTCGGGGCTGGGCCCTTCCCTGCGGGAGCAGGAGCCCGACGTTCGCCCCCCCGGAAAAGAGGCTCGGCGGCGGCCGACGGGCCCCGAGGTGTCCCGCCTCTGGCAAAGCCCGGAGCCCCAGCGCTGCGGGGCCTGCGGATAGGGCGCCAAGGGGAGGGGAAGAGCAGCAAGAGCTTTCGGGGCTGGGCCCTTCCCTGCGGGAGCAGGAGCCCGACGTTCGCCCCCCCGGAAAAGAGGCTCGGCGGCGGCCGACGGGCCCCGAGGTGTCCCGCCTCTGGCAAAGCCCGGAGCCCCAGCGCTGCGGGGCCTGCGGATAGGGCGCCAAGGGGAGGGGAAGAGCAGCAAGAGCTTTCGGGGCTGGGCCCTTCCCTGCGGGAGCAGGAGCCCGACGTTCGCCCCCCCGGAAAAGAGGCTCGGCGGCGGCCGACGGGCCCCGAGGTGTCCCGCCTCTGGCAAAGCCCGGAGCCCCAGCGCTGCGGGGCCTGCGGATAGGGCGCCAAGGGGAGGGGAAGAGCAGCAAGAGCTTTCGGGGCTGGGCCCTTCCCTGCGGGAGCAGGAGCCCGACGTTCGCCCCCCCGGAAAAGAGGCTCGGCGGCGGCCGACGGGCCCCGAGGTGTCCCGCCTCTGGCAAAGCCCGGAGCCCCAGCGCTGCGGGGCCTGCGGATAGGGCGCCAAGGGGAGGGGAAGAGCAGCAAGAGCTTTCGGGGCTGGGCCCTTCCCTGCGGGAGCAGGAGCCCGACGTTCGCCCCCCCGGAAAAGAGGCTCGGCGGCGGCCGACGGGCCCCGAGGTGTCCCGCCTCTGGCAAAGCCCGGAGCCCCAGCGCTGCGGGGCCTGCGGATAGGGCGCCAAGGGGAGGGGAAGAGCAGCAAGAGCTTTCGGGGCTGGGCCCTTCCCTGCGGGAGCAGGAGCCCGACGTTCGCCCCCCCGGAAAAGAGGCTCGGCGGCGGCCGACGGGCCCCGAGGTGTCCCGCCTCTGGCAAAGCCCGGAGCCCCAGCGCTGCGGGGCCTGCGGATAGGGCGCCAAGGGGAGGGGAAGAGCAGCAAGAGCTTTCGGGGCTGGGCCCTTCCCTGCGGGAGCAGGAGCCCGACGTTCGCCCCCCCGGAAAAGAGGCTCGGCGGCGGCCGACGGGCCCCGAGGTGTCCCGCCTCTGGCAAAGCCCGGAGCCCCAGCGCTGCGGGGCCTGCGGATAGGGCGCCAAGGGGAGGGGAAGAGCAGCAAGAGCTTTCGGGGCTGGGCCCTTCCCTGCGGGAGCAGGAGCCCGACGTTCGCCCCCCCGGAAAAGAGGCTCGGCGGCGGCCGACGGGCCCCGAGGTGTCCCGCCTCTGGCAAAGCCCGGAGCCCCAGCGCTGCGGGGCCTGCGGATAGGGCGCCAAGGGGAGGGGAAGAGCAGCAAGAGCTTTCGGGGCTGGGCCCTTCCCTGCGGGAGCAGGAGCCCGACGTTCGCCCCCCCGGAAAAGAGGCTCGGCGGCGGCCGACGGGCCCCGAGGTGTCCCGCCTCTGGCAAAGCCCGGAGCCCCAGCGCTGCGGGGCCTGCGGATAGGGCGCCAAGGGGAGGGGAAGAGCAGCAAGAGCTTTCGGGGCTGGGCCCTTCCCTGCGGGAGCAGGAGCCCGACGTTCGCCCCCCCGGAAAAGAGGCTCGGCCGGCGGCCGACGGGCCCCGAGGTGTCCCGCCTCTGGCAAAGCCCGGAGCCCCAGCGCTGCGGGGCCTGCGGATAGGGCGCCAAGGGGAGGGGAAGAGCAGCAAGAGCTTTCGGGGCTGGGCCCTTCCCTGCGGGAGCAGGAGCCCGACGTTCGCCCCCCCGGAAAAGAGGCTCGGCGGCGGCCGACGGGCCCTGAGGTGTCCCGCCTCTGGCAAAGCCCGGAGCCCCAGCGCTGCGGGGCCTGCGGATAGGGCGCCAAGGGGAGGGGAAGAGCAGCAAGAGCTTTCGGGGCTGGGCCCTTCCCTGCGGGAGCAGGAGCCCCGACGTTCGCCCCCCCGGAAAAGAGGCTCGGCGGCGGCCGACGGGCCCCGAGGTGTCCCGCCTCTGGCAAAGCCCGGAGCCCCAGCGCTGCGGGGCCTGCGGATAGGGCGCCAAGGGGAGGGGAAGAGCAGCAAGAGCTTTCGGGGCTGGGCCCTTCCCTGCGGGAGCAGGAGCCCGACGTTCGCCCCCCCGGAAAAGAGGCTCGGCGGCGGCCGACGGGCCCCGAGGTGTCCCGCCTCTGGCAAAGCCCGGAGCCCCAGCGCTGCGGGGCCTGCGGATAGGGCGCCAAGGGGAGGGGAAGAGCAGCAAGAGCTTTCGGGGCTGGGCCCTTCCCTGCGGGAGCAGGAGCCCGACGTTCGCCCCCCCGGAAAAGAGGCTCGGCGGCGGCCGACGGGCCCCGAGGTGTCCAGCCTCTGGCAAAGCCCGGAGCCCCAGCGCTGCGGGGCCTGCGGATAGGGCGCCAAGGGGAGGGGAAGAGCAGCAAGAGCTTTCGGGGCTGGGCCCTTCCCTGCGGGAGCAGGAGCCCGACGTTCGCCCCCCCGGAAAAGAGGCTCGGCGGCGGCCGACGGGCCCCGAGGTGTCCCGCCTCTGGCAAAGCCCGGAGCCCCAGCGCTGCGGGGCCTGCGGATAGGGCGCCAAGGGGAGGGGAAGAGCAGCAAGAGCTTTCGGGGCTGGGCCCTTCCCTGCGGGAGCAGGAGCCCGACGTTCGCCCCCCCGGAAAAGAGGCTCGGCGGCGGCCGACGGGCCCCGAGGTGTCCCGCCTCTGGCAAAGCCCGGAGCCCCAGCGCTGCGGGGCCTGCGGATAGGGCGCCAAGGGGAGGGGAAGAGCAGCAAGAGCTTTCGGGGCTGGGCCCTTCCCTGCGGGAGCAGGAGCCCGACGTTCGCCCCCCCGGAAAAGAGGCTCGGCGGCGGCCGACGGGCCCCGAGGTGTCCCGCCTCTGGCAAAGCCCGGAGCCCCAGCGCTGCGGGGCCTGCGGATAGGGCGCCAAGGGGAGGGGAAGAGCAGCAAGAGCTTTCGGGGCTGGGCCCTTCCCTGCGGGAGCAGGAGCCCGACGTTCGCCCCCCCGGAAAAGAGGCTCGGCGGCGGCCGACGGGCCCCGAGGTGTCCCGCCTCTGGCAAAGCCCGGAGCCCCAGCGCTGCGGGGCCTGCGGATAGGGCGCCAAGGGGAGGGGAAGAGCAGCAAGAGCTTTCGGGGCTGGGCCCTTCCCTGCGGGAGCAGGAGCCCGACGTTCGCCCCCCCGGAAAAGAGGCTCGGCGGCGGCCGACGGGCCCCGAGGTGTCCCGCCTCTGGCAAAGCCCGGAGCCCCAGCGCTGCGGGGCCTGCGGATAGGGCGCCAAGGGGAGGGGAAGAGCAGCAAGAGCTTTCGGGGCTGGGCCCTTCCCTGCGGGAGCAGGAGCCCGACGTTCGCCCCCCCGGAAAAGAGGCTCGGCGGCGGCCGACGGGCCCCGAGGTGTCCCGCCTCTGGCAAAGCCCGGAGCCCCAGCGCTGCGGGGCCTGCGGATAGGGCGCCAAGGGGAGGGGAAGAGCAGCAAGAGCTTTCGGGGCTGGGCCCTTCCCTGCGGGAGCAGGAGCCCGACGTTCGCCCCCCCGGAAAAGAGGCTCGGCGGCGGCCGACGGGCCCCGAGGTGTCCCGCCTCTGGCAAAGCCCGGAGCCCCAGCGCTGCGGGGCCTGCGGATAGGGCGCCAAGGGGAGGGGAAGAGCAGCAAGAGCTTTCGGGGCTGGGCCCTTCCCTGCGGGAGCAGGAGCCCGACGTTCGCCCCCCCGGAAAAGAGGCTCGGCGGCGGCCGACGGGCCCCGAGGTGTCCCGCCTCTGGCAAAGCCCGGAGCCCCAGCGCTGCGGGGCCTGCGGATAGGGCGCCAAGGGGAGGGGAAGAGCAGCAAGAGCTTTCGGGGCTGGGCCCTTCCCTGCGGGAGCAGGAGCCCGACGTTCGCCCCCCCGGAAAAGAGGCTCGGCGGCGGCCGACGGGCCCCGAGGTGTCCCGCCTCTGGCAAAGCCCGGAGCCCCAGCGCTGCGGGGCCTGCGGATAGGGCGCCAAGGGGAGGGGAAGAGCAGCAAGAGCTTTCGGGGCTGGGCCCTTCCCTGCGGGAGCAGGAGCCCGACGTTCGCCCCCCCGGAAAAGAGGCTCGGCGGCGGCCGACGGGCCCCGAGGTGTCCCGCCTCTGGCAAAGCCCGGAGCCCCAGCGCTGCGGGGCCTGCGGATAGGGCGCCAAGGGGAGGGGAAGAGCAGCAAGAGCTTTCGGGGCTGGGCCCTTCCCTGCGGGAGCAGGAGCCCGACGTTCGCCCCCCCGGAAAAGAGGCTCGGCGGCGGCCGACGGGCCCCGAGGTGTCCCGCCTCTGGCAAAGCCCGGAGCCCCAGCGCTGCGGGGCCTGCGGATAGGGCGCCAAGGGGAGGGGAAGAGCAGCAAGAGCTTTCGGGGCTGGGCCCTTCCCTGCGGGAGCAGGAGCCCGACGTTCGCCCCCCCGGAAAAGAGGCTCGGCGGCGGCCGACGGGCCCCGAGGTGTCCCGCCTCTGGCAAAGCCCGGAGCCCCAGCGCTGCGGGGCCTGCGGATAGGGCGCCAAGGGGAGGGGAAGAGCAGCAAGAGCTTTCGGGGCTGGGCCCTTCCCTGCGGGAGCAGGAGCCCGACGTTCGCCCCCCCGGAAAAGAGGCTCGGCGGCGGCCGACGGGCCCCGAGGTGTCCCGCCTCTGGCAAAGCCCGGAGCCCCAGCGCTGCGGGGCCTGCGGATAGGGCGCCAAGGGGAGGGGAAGAGCAGCAAGAGCTTTCGGGGCTGGGCCCTTCCCTGCGGGAGCAGGAGCCCGACGTTCGCCCCCCCGGAAAAGAGGCTCGGCGGCGGCCGACGGGCCCCGAGGTGTCCCGCCTCTGGCAAAGCCCGGAGCCCCAGCGCTGCGGGGCCTGCGGATAGGGCGCCAAGGGGAGGGGAAGAGCAGCAAGAGCTTTCGGGGCTGGGCCCTTCCCTGCGGGAGCAGGAGCCCGACGTTCGCCCCCCCGGAAAAGAGGCTCGGCGGCGGCCGACGGGCCCCGAGGTGTCCCGCCTCTGGCAAAGCCCGGAGCCCCAGCGCTGCGGGGCCTGCGGATAGGGCGCCAAGGGGAGGGGAAGAGCAGCAAGAGCTTTCGGGGCTGGGCCCTTCCCTGCGGGAGCAGGAGCCCGACGTTCGCCCCCCCGGAAAAGAGGCTCGGCGGCGGCCGACGGGCCCCGAGGTGTCCCGCCTCTGGCAAAGCCCGGAGCCCCAGCGCTGCGGGGCCTGCGGATAGGGCGCCAAGGGGAGGGGAAGAGCAGCAAGAGCTTTCGGGGCTGGGCCCTTCCCTGCGGGAGCAGGAGCCCGACGTTCGCCCCCCCGGAAAAGAGGCTCGGCGGCGGCCGACGGGCCCCGAGGTGTCCCGCCTCTGGCAAAGCCCGGAGCCCCAGCGCTGCGGGGCCTGCGGATAGGGCGCCAAGGGGAGGGGAAGAGCAGCAAGAGCTTTCGGGGCTGGGCCCTTCCCTGCGGGAGCAGGAGCCCGACGTTCGCCCCCCCGGAAAAGAGGCTCGGCGGCGGCCGACGGGCCCCGAGGTGTCCCGCCTCTGGCAAAGCCCGGAGCCCCAGCGCTGCGGGGCCTGCGGATAGGGCGCCAAGGGGAGGGGAAGAGCAGCAAGAGCTTTCGGGGCTGGGCCCTTCCCTGCGGGAGCAGGAGCCCGACGTTCGCCCCCCCGGAAAAGAGGCTCGGCGGCGGCCGACGGGCCCCGAGGTGTCCCGCCTCTGGCAAAGCCCGGAGCCCCAGCGCTGCGGGGCCTGCGGATAGGGCGCCAAGGGGAGGGGAAGAGCAGCAAGAGCTTTCGGGGCTGGGCCCTTCCCTGCGGGAGCAGGAGCCCGACGTTCGCCCCCCCGGAAAAGAGGCTCGGCGGCGGCCGACGGGCCCCGAGGTGTCCCGCCTCTGGCAAAGCCCGGAGCCCCAGCGCTGCGGGGCCTGCGGATAGGGCGCCAAGGGGAGGGGAAGAGCAGCAAGAGCTTTCGGGGCTGGGCCCTTCCCTGCGGGAGCAGGAGCCCGACGTTCGCCCCCCCGGAAAAGAGGCTCGGCGGCGGCCGACGGGCCCCGAGGTGTCCCGCCTCTGGCAAAGCCCGGAGCCCCAGCGCTGCGGGGCCTGCGGATAGGGCGCCAAGGGGAGGGGAAGAGCAGCAAGAGCTTTCGGGGCTGGGCCCTTCCCTGCGGGAGCAGGAGCCCGACGTTCGCCCCCCCGGAAAAGAGGCTCGGCGGCGGCCGACGGGCCCCGAGGTGTCCCGCCTCTGGCAAAGCCCGGAGCCCCAGCGCTGCGGGGCCTGCGGATAGGGCGCCAAGGGGAGGGGAAGAGCAGCAAGAGCTTTCGGGGCTGGGCCCTTCCCTGCGGGAGCAGGAGCCCGACGTTCGCCCCCCCGGAAAAGAGGCTCGGCGGCGGCCGACGGGCCCCGAGGTGTCCCGCCTCTGGCAAAGCCCGGAGCCCCAGCGCTGCGGGGCCTGCGGATAGGGCGCCAAGGGGAGGGGAAGAGCAGCAAGAGCTTTCGGGGCTGGGCCCTTCCCTGCGGGAGCAGGAGCCCGACGTTCGCCCCCCCGGAAAAGAGGCTCGGCGGCGGCCGACGGGCCCCGAGGTGTCCCGCCTCTGGCAAAGCCCGGAGCCCCAGCGCTGCGGGGCCTGCGGATAGGGCGCCAAGGGGAGGGGAAGAGCAGCAAGAGCTTTCGGGGCTGGGCCCTTCCCTGCGGGAGCAGGAGCCCGACGTTCGCCCCCCCGGAAAAGAGGCTCGGCGGCGGCCGACGGGCCCCGAGGTGTCCCGCCTCTGGCAAAGCCCGGAGCCCCAGCGCTGCGGGGCCTGCGGATAGGGCGCCAAGGGGAGGGGAAGAGCAGCAAGAGCTTTCGGGGCTGGGCCCTTCCTGCGGGAGCAGGAGCCCGACGTTCGCCCCCCCGGAAAAGAGGCTCGGCGGCGGCCGACGGGCCCCGAGGTGTCCCGCCTCTGGCAAAGCCCGGAGCCCCAGCGCTGCGGGGCCTGCGGATAGGGCGCCAAGGGGAGGGGAAGAGCAGCAAGAGCTTTCGGGGCTGGGCCCTTCCCTGCGGGAGCAGGAGCCCGACGTTCGCCCCCCCGGAAAAGAGGCTCGGCGGCGGCCGACGGGCCCCGAGGTGTCCCGCCTCTGGCAAAGCCCGGAGCCCCAGCGCTGCGGGGCCTGCGGATAGGGCGCCAAGGGGAGGGGAAGAGCAGCAAGAGCTTTCGGGGCTGGGCCCTTCCCTGCGGGAGCAGGAGCCCGACGTTCGCCCCCCCGGAAAAGAGGCTCGGCGGCGGCCGACGGGCCCCGAGGTGTCCCGCCTCTGGCAAAGCCCGGAGCCCCAGCGCTGCGGGGCCTGCGGATAGGGCGCCAAGGGGAGGGGAAGAGCAGCAAGAGCTTTCGGGGCTGGGCCCTTCCCTGCGGGAGCAGGAGCCCGACGTTCGCCCCCCCGGAAAAGAGGCTCGGCGGCGGCCGACGGGCCCCGAGGTGTCCCGCCTCTGGCAAAGCCCGGAGCCCCAGCGCTGCGGGGCCTGCGGATAGGGCGCCAAGGGGAGGGGAAGAGCAGCAAGAGCTTTCGGGGCTGGGCCCTTCCCTGCGGGAGCAGGAGCCCGACGTTCGCCCCCCCGGAAAAGAGGCTCGGCGGCGGCCGACGGGCCCCGAGGTGTCCCGCCTCTGGCAAAGCCCGGAGCCCCAGCGCTGCGGGGCCTGCGGATAGGGCGCCAAGGGGAGGGGAAGAGCAGCAAGAGCTTTCGGGGCTGGGCCCTTCCCTGCGGGAGCAGGAGCCCGACGTTCGCCCCCCCGGAAAAGAGGCTCGGCGGCGGCCGACGGGCCCCGAGGTGTCCCGCCTCTGGCAAAGCCCGGAGCCCCAGCGCTGCGGGGCCTGCGGATAGGGCGCCAAGGGGAGGGGAAGAGCAGCAAGAGCTTTCGGGGCTGGGCCCTTCCCTGCGGGAGCAGGAGCCCGACGTTCGCCCCCCCGGAAAAGAGGCTCGGCGGCGGCCGACGGGCCCCGAGGTGTCCCGCCTCTGGCAAAGCCCGGAGCCCCAGCGCTGCGGGGCCTGCGGATAGGGCGCCAAGGGGAGGGGAAGAGCAGCAAGAGCTTTCGGGGCTGGGCCCTTCCCTGCGGGAGCAGGAGCCCGACGTTCGCCCCCCCGGAAAAGAGGCTCGGCGGCGGCCGACGGGCCCCGAGGTGTCCCGCCTCTGGCAAAGCCCGGAGCCCCAGCGCTGCGGGGCCTGCGGATAGGGCGCCAAGGGGAGGGGAAGAGCAGCAAGAGCTTTCGGGGCTGGGCCCTTCCCTGCGGGAGCAGGAGCCCGACGTTCGCCCCCCCGGAAAAGAGGCTCGGCGGCGGCCGACGGGCCCCGAGGTGTCCCGCCTCTGGCAAAGCCCGGAGCCCCAGCGCTGCGGGGCCTGCGGATAGGGCGCCAAGGGGAGGGGAAGAGCAGCAAGAGCTTTCGGGGCTGGGCCCTTCCCTGCGGGAGCAGGAGCCCGACGTTCGCCCCCCCGGAAAAGAGGCTCGGCGGCGGCCGACGGGCCCCGAGGTGTCCCGCCTCTGGCAAAGCCCGGAGCCCCAGCGCTGCGGGGCCTGCGGATAGGGCGCCAAGGGGAGGGGAAGAGCAGCAAGAGCTTTCGGGGCTGGGCCCTTCCCTGCGGGAGCAGGAGCCCGACGTTCGCCCCCCCGGAAAAGAGGCTCGGCGGCGGCCGACGGGCCCCGAGGTGTCCCGCCTCTGGCAAAGCCCGGAGCCCCAGCGCTGCGGGGCCTGCGGATAGGGCGCCAAGGGGAGGGGAAGAGCAGCAAGAGCTTTCGGGGCTGGGCCCTTCCCTGCGGGAGCAGGAGCCCGACGTTCGCCCCCCCGGAAAAGAGGCTCGGCGGCGGCCGACGGGCCCCGAGGTGTCCCGCCTCTGGCAAAGCCCGGAGCCCCAGCGCTGCGGGGCCTGCGGATAGGGCGCCAAGGGGAGGGGAAGAGCAGCAAGAGCTTTCGGGGCTGGGCCCTTCCCTGCGGGAGCAGGAGCCCGACGTTCGCCCCCCCGGAAAAGAGGCTCGGCGGCGGCCGACGGGCCCCGAGGTGTCCCGCCTCTGGCAAAGCCCGGAGCCCCAGCGCTGCGGGGCCTGCGGATAGGGCGCCAAGGGGAGGGGAAGAGCAGCAAGAGCTTTCGGGGCTGGGCCCTTCCCTGCGGGAGCAGGAGCCCGACGTTCGCCCCCCCGGAAAAGAGGCTCGGCGGCGGCCGACGGGCCCCGAGGTGTCCCGCCTCTGGCAAAGCCCGGAGCCCCAGCGCTGCGGGGCCTGCGGATAGGGCGCCAAGGGGAGGGGAAGAGCAGCAAGAGCTTTCGGGGCTGGGCCCTTCCCTGCGGGAGCAGGAGCCCGACGTTCGCCCCCCCGGAAAAGAGGCTCGGCGGCGGCCGACGGGCCCCGAGGTGTCCCGCCTCTGGCAAAGCCCGGAGCCCCAGCGCTGCGGGGCCTGCGGATAGGGCGCCAAGGGGAGGGGAAGAGCAGCAAGAGCTTTCGGGGCTGGGCCCTTCCCTGCGGGAGCAGGAGCCCGACGTTCGCCCCCCCGGAAAAGAGGCTCGGCGGCGGCCGACGGGCCCCGAGGTGTCCCGCCTCTGGCAAAGCCCGGAGCCCCAGCGCTGCGGGGCCTGCGGATAGGGCGCCAAGGGGAGGGGAAGAGCAGCAAGAGCTTTCGGGGCTGGGCCCTTCCCTGCGGGAGCAGGAGCCCGACGTTCGCCCCCCCGGAAAAGAGGCTCGGCGGCGGCCGACGGGCCCCGAGGTGTCCCGCCTCTGGCAAAGCCCGGAGCCCCAGCGCTGCGGGGCCTGCGGATAGGGCGCCAAGGGGAGGGGAAGAGCAGCAAGAGCTTTCGGGGCTGGGCCCTTCCCTGCGGGAGCAGGAGCCCGACGTTCGCCCCCCCGGAAAAGAGGCTCGGCGGCGGCCGACGGGCCCCGAGGTGTCCCGCCTCTGGCAAAGCCCGGAGCCCCAGCGCTGCGGGGCCTGCGGATAGGGCGCCAAGGGGAGGGGAAGAGCAGCAAGAGCTTTCGGGGCTGGGCCCTTCCCTGCGGGAGCAGGAGCCCGACGTTCGCCCCCCCGGAAAAGAGGCTCGGCGGCGGCCGACGGGCCCCGAGGTGTCCCGCCTCTGGCAAAGCCCGGAGCCCCAGCGCTGCGGGGCCTGCGGATAGGGCGCCAAGGGGAGGGGAAGAGCAGCAAGAGCTTTCGGGGCTGGGCCCTTCCCTGCGGGAGCAGGAGCCCGACGTTCGCCCCCCCGGAAAAGAGGCTCGGCGGCGGCCGACGGGCCCCGAGGTGTCCCGCCTCTGGCAAAGCCCGGAGCCCCAGCGCTGCGGGGCCTGCGGATAGGGCGCCAAGGGGAGGGGAAGAGCAGCAAGAGCTTTCGGGGCTGGGCCCTTCCCTGCGGGAGCAGGAGCCCGACGTTCGCCCCCCCGGAAAAGAGGCTCGGCGGCGGCCGACGGGCCCCGAGGTGTCCCGCCTCTGGCAAAGCCCGGAGCCCCAGCGCTGCGGGGCCTGCGGATAGGGCGCCAAGGGGAGGGGAAGAGCAGCAAGAGCTTTCGGGGCTGGGCCCTTCCCTGCGGGAGCAGGAGCCCGACGTTCGCCCCCCCGGAAAAGAGGCTCGGCGGCGGCCGACGGGCCCCGAGGTGTCCCGCCTCTGGCAAAGCCCGGAGCCCCAGCGCTGCGGGGCCTGCGGATAGGGCGCCAAGGGGAGGGGAAGAGCAGCAAGAGCTTTCGGGGCTGGGCCCTTCCCTGCGGGAGCAGGAGCCCGACGTTCGCCCCCCCGGAAAAGAGGCTCGGCGGCGGCCGACGGGCCCCGAGGTGTCCCGCCTCTGGCAAAGCCCGGAGCCCCAGCGCTGCGGGGCCTGCGGATAGGGCGCCAAGGGGAGGGGAAGAGCAGCAAGAGCTTTCGGGGCTGGGCCCTTCCCTGCGGGAGCAGGAGCCCGACGTTCGCCCCCCCGGAAAAGAGGCTCGGCGGCGGCCGACGGGCCCCGAGGTGTCCCGCCTCTGGCAAAGCCCGGAGCCCCAGCGCTGCGGGGCCTGCGGATAGGGCGCCAAGGGGAGGGGAAGAGCAGCAAGAGCTTTCGGGGCTGGGCCCTTCCCTGCGGGAGCAGGAGCCCGACGTTCGCCCCCCCGGAAAAGAGGCTCGGCGGCGGCCGACGGGCCCCGAGGTGTCCCGCCTCTGGCAAAGCCCGGAGCCCCAGCGCTGCGGGGCCTGCGGATAGGGCGCCAAGGGGAGGGGAAGAGCAGCAAGAGCTTTCGGGGCTGGGCCCTTCCCTGCGGGAGCAGGAGCCCGACGTTCGCCCCCCCGGAAAAGAGGCTCGGCGGCGGCCGACGGGCCCCGAGGTGTCCCGCCTCTGGCAAAGCCCGGAGCCCCAGCGCTGCGGGGCCTGCGGATAGGGCGCCAAGGGGAGGGGAAGAGCAGCAAGAGCTTTCGGGGCTGGGCCCTTCCCTGCGGGAGCAGGAGCCCGACGTTCGCCCCCCCGGAAAAGAGGCTCGGCGGCGGCCGACGGGCCCCGAGGTGTCCCGCCTCTGGCAAAGCCCGGAGCCCCAGCGCTGCGGGGCCTGCGGATAGGGCGCCAAGGGGAGGGGAAGAGCAGCAAGAGCTTTCGGGGCTGGGCCCTTCCCTGCGGGAGCAGGAGCCCGACGTTCGCCCCCCCGGAAAAGAGGCTCGGCGGCGGCCGACGGGCCCCGAGGTGTCCCGCCTCTGGCAAAGCCCGGAGCCCCAGCGCTGCGGGGCCTGCGGATAGGGCGCCAAGGGGAGGGGAAGAGCAGCAAGAGCTTTCGGGGCTGGGCCCTTCCCTGCGGGAGCAGGAGCCCGACGTTCGCCCCCCCGGAAAAGAGGCTCGGCGGCGGCCGACGGGCCCCGAGGTGTCCCGCCTCTGGCAAAGCCCGGAGCCCCAGCGCTGCGGGGCCTGCGGATAGGGCGCCAAGGGGAGGGGAAGAGCAGCAAGAGCTTTCGGGGCTGGGCCCTTCCCTGCGGGAGCAGGAGCCCGACGTTCGCCCCCCCGGAAAAGAGGCTCGGCGGCGGCCGACGGGCCCCGAGGTGTCCCGCCTCTGGCAAAGCCCGGAGCCCCAGCGCTGCGGGGCCTGCGGATAGGGCGCCAAGGGGAGGGGAAGAGCAGCAAGAGCTTTCGGGGCTGGGCCCTTCCCTGCGGGAGCAGGAGCCCGACGTTCGCCCCCCCGGAAAAGAGGCTCGGCGGCGGCCGACGGGCCCCGAGGTGTCCCGCCTCTGGCAAAGCCCGGAGCCCCAGCGCTGCGGGGCCTGCGGATAGGGCGCCAAGGGGAGGGGAAGAGCAGCAAGAGCTTTCGGGGCTGGGCCCTTCCCTGCGGGAGCAGGAGCCCGACGTTCGCCCCCCCGGAAAAGAGGCTCGGCGGCGGCCGACGGGCCCCGAGGTGTCCCGCCTCTGGCAAAGCCCGGAGCCCCAGCGCTGCGGGGCCTGCGGATAGGGCGCCAAGGGGAGGGGAAGAGCAGCAAGAGCTTTCGGGGCTGGGCCCTTCCCTGCGGGAGCAGGAGCCCGACGTTCGCCCCCCCGGAAAAGAGGCTCGGCGGCGGCCGACGGGCCCCGAGGTGTCCCGCCTCTGGCAAAGCCCGGAGCCCCAGCGCTGCGGGGCCTGCGGATAGGGCGCCAAGGGGAGGGGAAGAGCAGCAAGAGCTTTCGGGGCTGGGCCCTTCCCTGCGGGAGCAGGAGCCCGACGTTCGCCCCCCCGGAAAAGAGGCTCGGCGGCGGCCGACGGGCCCCGAGGTGTCCCGCCTCTGGCAAAGCCCGGAGCCCCAGCGCTGCGGGGCCTGCGGATAGGGCGCCAAGGGGAGGGGAAGAGCAGCAAGAGCTTTCGGGGCTGGGCCCTTCCCTGCGGGAGCAGGAGCCCGACGTTCGCCCCCCCGGAAAAGAGGCTCGGCGGCGGCCGACGGGCCCCGAGGTGTCCCGCCTCTGGCAAAGCCCGGAGCCCCAGCGCTGCGGGGCCTGCGGATAGGGCGCCAAGGGGAGGGGAAGAGCAGCAAGAGCTTTCGGGGCTGGGCCCTTCCCTGCGGGAGCAGGAGCCCGACGTTCGCCCCCCCGGAAAAGAGGCTCGGCGGCGGCCGACGGGCCCCGAGGTGTCCCGCCTCTGGCAAAGCCCGGAGCCCCAGCGCTGCGGGGCCTGCGGATAGGGCGCCAAGGGGAGGGGAAGAGCAGCAAGAGCTTTCGGGGCTGGGCCCTTCCCTGCGGGAGCAGGAGCCCGACGTTCGCCCCCCCGGAAAAGAGGCTCGGCGGCGGCCGACGGGCCCCGAGGTGTCCCGCCTCTGGCAAAGCCCGGAGCCCCAGCGCTGCGGGGCCTGCGGATAGGGCGCCAAGGGGAGGGGAAGAGCAGCAAGAGCTTTCGGGGCTGGGCCCTTCCCTGCGGGAGCAGGAGCCCGACGTTCGCCCCCCCGGAAAAGAGGCTCGGCGGCGGCCGACGGGCCCCGAGGTGTCCCGCCTCTGGCAAAGCCCGGAGCCCCAGCGCTGCGGGGCCTGCGGATAGGGCGCCAAGGGGAGGGGAAGAGCAGCAAGAGCTTTCGGGGCTGGGCCCTTCCCTGCGGGAGCAGGAGCCCGACGTTCGCCCCCCCGGAAAAGAGGCTCGGCGGCGGCCGACGGGCCCCGAGGTGTCCCGCCTCTGGCAAAGCCCGGAGCCCCAGCGCTGCGGGGCCTGCGGATAGGGCGCCAAGGGGAGGGGAAGAGCAGCAAGAGCTTTCGGGGCTGGGCCCTTCCCTGCGGGAGCAGGAGCCCGACGTTCGCCCCCCCGGAAAAGAGGCTCGGCGGCGGCCGACGGGCCCCGAGGTGTCCCGCCTCTGGCAAAGCCCGGAGCCCCAGCGCTGCGGGGCCTGCGGATAGGGCGCCAAGGGGAGGGGAAGAGCAGCAAGAGCTTTCGGGGCTGGGCCCTTCCCTGCGGGAGCAGGAGCCCGACGTTCGCCCCCCCGGAAAAGAGGCTCGGCGGCGGCCGACGGGCCCCGAGGTGTCCCGCCTCTGGCAAAGCCCGGAGCCCCAGCGCTGCGGGGCCTGCGGATAGGGCGCCAAGGGGAGGGGAAGAGCAGCAAGAGCTTTCGGGGCTGGGCCCTTCCCTGCGGGAGCAGGAGCCCGACGTTCGCCCCCCCGGAAAAGAGGCTCGGCGGCGGCCGACGGGCCCCGAGGTGTCCCGCCTCTGGCAAAGCCCGGAGCCCCAGCGCTGCGGGGCCTGCGGATAGGGCGCCAAGGGGAGGGGAAGAGCAGCAAGAGCTTTCGGGGCTGGGCCCTTCCCTGCGGGAGCAGGAGCCCGACGTTCGCCCCCCCGGAAAAGAGGCTCGGCGGCGGCCGACGGGCCCCGAGGTGTCCCGCCTCTGGCAAAGCCCGGAGCCCCAGCGCTGCGGGGCCTGCGGATAGGGCGCCAAGGGGAGGGGAAGAGCAGCAAGAGCTTTCGGGGCTGGGCCCTTCCCTGCGGGAGCAGGAGCCCGACGTTCGCCCCCCCGGAAAAGAGGCTCGGCGGCGGCCGACGGGCCCCGAGGTGTCCCGCCTCTGGCAAAGCCCGGAGCCCCAGCGCTGCGGGGCCTGCGGATAGGGCGCCAAGGGGAGGGGAAGAGCAGCAAGAGCTTTCGGGGCTGGGCCCTTCCCTGCGGGAGCAGGAGCCCGACGTTCGCCCCCCCGGAAAAGAGGCTCGGCGGCGGCCGACGGGCCCCGAGGTGTCCCGCCTCTGGCAAAGCCCGGAGCCCCAGCGCTGCGGGGCCTGCGGATAGGGCGCCAAGGGGAGGGGAAGAGCAGCAAGAGCTTTCGGGGCTGGGCCCTTCCCTGCGGGAGCAGGAGCCCGACGTTCGCCCCCCCGGAAAAGAGGCTCGGCGGCGGCCGACGGGCCCCGAGGTGTCCCGCCTCTGGCAAAGCCCGGAGCCCCAGCGCTGCGGGGCCTGCGGATAGGGCGCCAAGGGGAGGGGAAGAGCAGCAAGAGCTTTCGGGGCTGGGCCCTTCCCTGCGGGAGCAGGAGCCCGACGTTCGCCCCCCCGGAAAAGAGGCTCGGCGGCGGCCGACGGGCCCCGAGGTGTCCCGCCTCTGGCAAAGCCCGGAGCCCCAGCGCTGCGGGGCCTGCGGATAGGGCGCCAAGGGGAGGGGAAGAGCAGCAAGAGCTTTCGGGGCTGGGCCCTTCCCTGCGGGAGCAGGAGCCCGACGTTCGCCCCCCCGGAAAAGAGGCTCGGCGGCGGCCGACGGGCCCCGAGGTGTCCCGCCTCTGGCAAAGCCCGGAGCCCCAGCGCTGCGGGGCCTGCGGATAGGGCGCCAAGGGGAGGGGAAGAGCAGCAAGAGCTTTCGGGGCTGGGCCCTTCCCTGCGGGAGCAGGAGCCCGACGTTCGCCCCCCCGGAAAAGAGGCTCGGCGGCGGCCGACGGGCCCCGAGGTGTCCCGCCTCTGGCAAAGCCCGGAGCCCCAGCGCTGCGGGGCCTGCGGATAGGGCGCCAAGGGGAGGGGAAGAGCAGCAAGAGCTTTCGGGGCTGGGCCCTTCCCTGCGGGAGCAGGAGCCCGACGTTCGCCCCCCCGGAAAAGAGGCTCGGCGGCGGCCGACGGGCCCCGAGGTGTCCCGCCTCTGGCAAAGCCCGGAGCCCCAGCGCTGCGGGGCCTGCGGATAGGGCGCCAAGGGGAGGGGAAGAGCAGCAAGAGCTTTCGGGGCTGGGCCCTTCCCTGCGGGAGCAGGAGCCCGACGTTCGCCCCCCCGGAAAAGAGGCTCGGCGGCGGCCGACGGGCCCCGAGGTGTCCCGCCTCTGGCAAAGCCCGGAGCCCCAGCGCTGCGGGGCCTGCGGATAGGGCGCCAAGGGGAGGGGAAGAGCAGCAAGAGCTTTCGGGGCTGGGCCCTTCCCTGCGGGAGCAGGAGCCCGACGTTCGCCCCCCCGGAAAAGAGGCTCGGCGGCGGCCGACGGGCCCCGAGGTGTCCCGCCTCTGGCAAAGCCCGGAGCCCCAGCGCTGCGGGGCCTGCGGATAGGGCGCCAAGGGGAGGGGAAGAGCAGCAAGAGCTTTCGGGGCTGGGCCCTTCCCTGCGGGAGCAGGAGCCCGACGTTCGCCCCCCCGGAAAAGAGGCTCGGCGGCGGCCGACGGGCCCCGAGGTGTCCCGCCTCTGGCAAAGCCCGGAGCCCCAGCGCTGCGGGGCCTGCGGATAGGGCGCCAAGGGGAGGGGAAGAGCAGCAGCTTTCGGGGCTGGGCCCTTCCCTGCGGGAGCAGGAGCCCGACGTTCGCCCCCCCGGAAAAGAGGCTCGGCGGCGGCCGACGGGCCCCGAGGTGTCCCGCCTCTGGCAAAGCCCGGAGCCCCAGCGCTGCGGGGCCTGCGGATAGGGCGCCAAGGGGAGGGGAAGAGCAGCAAGAGCTTTCGGGGCTGGGCCCTTCCCTGCGGGAGCAGGAGCCCGACGTTCGCCCCCCCGGAAAAGAGGCTCGGCGGCGGCCGACGGGCCCCGAGGTGTCCCGCCTCTGGCAAAGCCCGGAGCCCCAGCGCTGCGGGGCCTGCGGATAGGGCGCCAAGGGGAGGGGAAGAGCAGCAAGAGCTTTCGGGGCTGGGCCCTTCCCTGCGGGAGCAGGAGCCCGACGTTCGCCCCCCCGGAAAAGAGGCTCGGCGGCGGCCGACGGGCCCCGAGGTGTCCCGCCTCTGGCAAAGCCCGGAGCCCCAGCGCTGCGGGGCCTGCGGATAGGGCGCCAAGGGGAGGGGAAGAGCAGCAAGAGCTTTCGGGGCTGGGCCCTTCCCTGCGGGAGCAGGAGCCCGACGTTCGCCCCCCCGGAAAAGAGGCTCGGCGGCGGCCGACGGGCCCCGAGGTGTCCCGCCTCTGGCAAAGCCCGGAGCCCCAGCGCTGCGGGGCCTGCGGATAGGGCGCCAAGGGGAGGGGAAGAGCAGCAAGAGCTTTCGGGGCTGGGCCCTTCCCTGCGGGAGCAGGAGCCCGACGTTCGCCCCCCCGGAAAAGAGGCTCGGCGGCGGCCGACGGGCCCCGAGGTGTCCCGCCTCTGGCAAAGCCCGGAGCCCCAGCGCTGCGGGGCCTGCGGATAGGGCGCCAAGGGGAGGGGAAGAGCAGCAAGAGCTTTCGGGGCTGGGCCCTTCCCTGCGGGAGCAGGAGCCCGACGTTCGCCCCCCCGGAAAAGAGGCTCGGCGGCGGCCGACGGGCCCCGAGGTGTCCCGCCTCTGGCAAAGCCCGGAGCCCCAGCGCTGCGGGGCCTGCGGATAGGGCGCCAAGGGGAGGGGAAGAGCAGCAAGAGCTTTCGGGGCTGGGCCCTTCCCTGCGGGAGCAGGAGCCCGACGTTCGCCCCCCCGGAAAAGAGGCTCGGCGGCGGCCGACGGGCCCCGAGGTGTCCCGCCTCTGGCAAAGCCCGGAGCCCCAGCGCTGCGGGGCCTGCGGATAGGGCGCCAAGGGGAGGGGAAGAGCAGCAAGAGCTTTCGGGGCTGGGCCCTTCCCTGCGGGAGCAGGAGCCCGACGTTCGCCCCCCCGGAAAAGAGGCTCGGCGGCGGCCGACGGGCCCCGAGGTGTCCCGCCTCTGGCAAAGCCCGGAGCCCCAGCGCTGCGGGGCCTGCGGATAGGGCGCCAAGGGGAGGGGAAGAGCAGCAAGAGCTTTCGGGGCTGGGCCCTTCCCTGCGGGAGCAGGAGCCCGACGTTCGCCCCCCCGGAAAAGAGGCTCGGCGGCGGCCGACGGGCCCCGAGGTGTCCCGCCTCTGGCAAAGCCCGGAGCCCCAGCGCTGCGGGGCCTGCGGATAGGGCGCCAAGGGGAGGGGAAGAGCAGCAAGAGCTTTCGGGGCTGGGCCCTTCCCTGCGGGAGCAGGAGCCCGACGTTCGCCCCCCCGGAAAAGAGGCTCGGCGGCGGCCGACGGGCCCCGAGGTGTCCCGCCTCTGGCAAAGCCCGGAGCCCCAGCGCTGCGGGGCCTGCGGATAGGGCGCCAAGGGGAGGGGAAGAGCAGCAAGAGCTTTCGGGGCTGGGCCCTTCCCTGCGGGAGCAGGAGCCCGACGTTCGCCCCCCCGGAAAAGAGGCTCGGCGGCGGCCGACGGGCCCCGAGGTGTCCCGCCTCTGGCAAAGCCCGGAGCCCCAGCGCTGCGGGGCCTGCGGATAGGGCGCCAAGGGGAGGGGAAGAGCAGCAAGAGCTTTCGGGGCTGGGCCCTTCCCTGCGGGAGCAGGAGCCCGACGTTCGCCCCCCCGGAAAAGAGGCTCGGCGGCGGCCGACGGGCCCCGAGGTGTCCCGCCTCTGGCAAAGCCCGGAGCCCCAGCGCTGCGGGGCCTGCGGATAGGGCGCCAAGGGGAGGGGAAGAGCAGCAAGAGCTTTCGGGGCTGGGCCCTTCCCTGCGGGAGCAGGAGCCCGACGTTCGCCCCCCCGGAAAAGAGGCTCGGCGGCGGCCGACGGGCCCCGAGGTGTCCCGCCTCTGGCAAAGCCCGGAGCCCCAGCGCTGCGGGGCCTGCGGATAGGGCGCCAAGGGGAGGGGAAGAGCAGCAAGAGCTTTCGGGGCTGGGCCCTTCCCTGCGGGAGCAGGAGCCCGACGTTCGCCCCCCCGGAAAAGAGGCTCGGCGGCGGCCGACGGGCCCCGAGGTGTCCCGCCTCTGGCAAAGCCCGGAGCCCCAGCGCTGCGGGGCCTGCGGATAGGGCGCCAAGGGGAGGGGAAGAGCAGCAAGAGCTTTCGGGGCTGGGCCCTTCCCTGCGGGAGCAGGAGCCCGACGTTCGCCCCCCCGGAAAAGAGGCTCGGCGGCGGCCGACGGGCCCCGAGGTGTCCCGCCTCTGGCAAAGCCCGGAGCCCCAGCGCTGCGGGGCCTGCGGATAGGGCGCCAAGGGGAGGGGAAGAGCAGCAAGAGCTTTCGGGGCTGGGCCCTTCCCTGCGGGAGCAGGAGCCCGACGTTCGCCCCCCCGGAAAAGAGGCTCGGCGGCGGCCGACGGGCCCCGAGGTGTCCCGCCTCTGGCAAAGCCCGGAGCCCCAGCGCTGCGGGGCCTGCGGATAGGGCGCCAAGGGGAGGGGAAGAGCAGCAAGAGCTTTCGGGGCTGGGCCCTTCCCTGCGGGAGCAGGAGCCCGACGTTCGCCCCCCCGGAAAAGAGGCTCGGCGGCGGCCGACGGGCCCCGAGGTGTCCCGCCTCTGGCAAAGCCCGGAGCCCCAGCGCTGCGGGGCCTGCGGATAGGGCGCCAAGGGGAGGGGAAGAGCAGCAAGAGCTTTCGGGGCTGGGCCCTTCCCTGCGGGAGCAGGAGCCCGACGTTCGCCCCCCCGGAAAAGAGGCTCGGCGGCGGCCGACGGGCCCTGAGGTGTCCCGCCTCTGGCAAAGCCCGGAGCCCCAGCGCTGCGGGGCCTGCGGATAGGGCGCCAAGGGGAGGGGAAGAGCAGCAAGAGCTTTCGGGGCTGGGCCCTTCCCTGCGGGAGCAGGAGCCCGACGTTCGCCCCCCCGGAAAAGAGGCTCGGCGGCGGCCGACGGGCCCCGAGGTGTCCCGCCTCTGGCAAAGCCCGGAGCCCCAGCGCTGCGGGGCCTGCGGATAGGGCGCCAAGGGGAGGGGAAGAGCAGCAAGAGCTTTCGGGGCTGGGCCCTTCCCTGCGGGAGCAGGAGCCCGACGTTCGCCCCCCCGGAAAAGAGGCTCGGCGGCGGCCAACGGGCCCCGAGGTGTCCCGCCTCTGGCAAAGCCCGGAGCCCCAGCGCTGCGGGGCCTGCGGATAGGGCGCCAAGGGGAGGGGAAGAGCAGCAAGAGCTTTCGGGGCTGGGCCCTTCCCTGCGGGAGCAGGAGCCCGACGTTCGCCCCCCCGGAAAAGAGGCTCGGCGGCGGCCGAGGGGCCCCGAGGTGTCCCGCCTCTGGCAAAGCCCGGAGCCCCAGCGCTGCGGGGCCTGCGGATAGGGTGCCAAGGGGAGGGGAAGAGCAGCAAGAGCTTTCGGGGCTGGGCCCTTCCCTGCGGGAGCAGGAGCCCGACGTTCGCCCCCCCGGAAAAGAGGCTCGGCGGCGGCCGAGGGCCCCCGAGGTGTCCCGCCTCTGGCAAAGCCCGGAGCCCCAGCGCTGCGGGGCCTGCGGATAGGGCGCCAAGGGGAGGGGAAGAGCAGCAAGAGCTTTCGGGGCTGGGCCCTTCCCTGCGGGAGCAGGAGCCCGACGTTCGCCCCCCCGGAAAAGAGGCTCGGCGGCGGCCGACAGGCCCCGAGGTGTCCCGCCTCTGGCAAAGCCCGGAGCCCCAGCGCTGCGGGGCCTGCGGATAGGGCGCCAAGGGGAGGGGAAGAGCAGCAAGAGCTTTCGGGGCTGGGCCCTTCCCTGCGGGAGCAGGAGCCCGACGTTCGCCCCCCCGGAAAAGAGGCTCGGCGTCGGCCGAGGGGCCGCAAGGCGTCCCGCCTCTGGCAAAGCCCGGAGCCCCAGCGCTGCGGGGCCTGCGGATAGGGCGCCAAGGGGAGGGGAAGAGCAGCAAGAGCTTTCGGGGCTGGGCCCTTCCCTGCGGGAGCAGGAGCCCGACGTTCGCCCCCCCGGAAAAGAGGCTCGGCGGCGGCCGATGGGCCCCGAGGTGTCCCACCTCTGGCAAAGCCCGGAGCCCCAGCGCTGCGGGGCCTGCGGATAGGGCGCCAAGGGGAGGGGAAGAGCAGCAAGAGCTTTCGGGGCTGGGCCCTTCCCTGCGGGAGCAGGAGCCCGACGTTCGCCCCCCCGGAAAAGAGGCTCGGCGGCGGCCGAGGGACCGCAAGGCGTCCCGCCTCTGGCAAAGCCCGGAGCCCCAGCGCTGCGGGGCCTGCGGATAGGGCGCCAAGGGGAGGGGAAGAGCAGCAAGAGCTTTCGGGGCTGGGCCCTTCCCTGCGGGAGCAGGAGCCCGACGTTCGCCCCCCCGGAAAAGAGGCTCGGCGGCGGCCGACGGGCCCCGAGGTGTCCCGCCTCTGGCAAAGCCCGGAGCCCCAGCGCTGCGGGGCCTGCGGATAGGGCGCCAAGGGGAGGGGAAGAGCAGCAAGAGCTTTCGGGGCTGGGCCCTTCCCTGCGGGAGCAGGAGCCCGACGTTCGCCCCCCCGGAAAAGAGGCTCGGCGGCGGCCGACGGGCCCCGAGGTGTCCCGCCTCTGGCAAAGCCCGGAGCCCCAGCGCTGCGGGGCCTGCGGATAGGGCGCCAAGGGGAGGGGAAGAGCAGCAAGAGCTTTCGGGGCTGGGCCCTTCCCTGCGGGAGCAGGAGCCCGACGTTCGCCCCCCCGGAAAAGAGGCTCGGCGGCGGCCGAGGGGCCCCGAGGTGTCCCGCCTCTGGCAAAGCCCGGAGCCCCAGCGCTGCGGGGCCTGCGGATAGGGCGCCAAGGGGAGGGGAAGAGCAGCAAGAGCTTTCGGGGCTGGGCCCTTCCCTGCGGGAGCAGGAGCCCGACGTTCGCCCCCCCGGAAAAGAGGCTCGGCGGCGGCCGAGGGACCGCAAGGCGTCCCGCCTCTGGCAAAGCCCGGAGCCCCAGCGCTGCGGGGCCTGCGGATAGGGCGCCAAGGGGAGGGGAAGAGCAGCAAGAGCTTTCGGGGCTGGGCCCTTCCCTGCGGGAGCAGGAGCCCGACGTTCGCCCCCCCGGAAAAGAGGCTCGGCGGCGGCCGACGGGCCCCGAGGTGTCCCGCCTCTGGCAAAGCCCGGAGCCCCAGCGCTGCGGGGCCTGCTGATAGGGCGCCAAGGGGAGGGGAAGAGCAGCAAGAGCTTTCGGGGCTGGGCCCTTCCCTGCGGGAGCAGGAGCCCGACGTTCGCCCCCCCGGAAAAGAGGCTCGGCGGCGGCCGACGGGCCCCGAGGTGTCCCGCCTCTGGCAAAGCCCGGAGCCCCAGCGCTGCGGGGCCTGCGGATAGGGCGCCAAGGGGAGGGGAAGAGCAGCAAGAGCTTTCGGGGCTGGGCCCTTCCCTGCGGGAGCAGGAGCCCGACGTTCGCCCCCCCGGAAAAGAGGCTCGGCGGCGGCCGACGGGCCCCGAGGTGTCCCGCCTCTGGCAAAGCCCGGAGCCCCAGCGCTGCGGGGCCTGCGGATAGGGCGCCAAGGGGAGGGGAAGAGCAGCAAGAGCTTTCGGGGCTGGGCCCTTCCCTGCGGGAGCAGGAGCCCGACGTTCGCCCCCCCGGAAAAGAGGCTCGGCGGCGGCCGACGGGCCCTGAGGTGTCCCGCCTCTGGCAAAGCCCGGAGCCCCAGCGCTGCGGGGCCTGCGGATAGGGCGCCAAGGGGAGGGGAAGAGCAGCAAGAGCTTTCGGGGCTGGGCCCTTCCCTGCGGGAGCAGGAGCCCGACGTTCGCCCCCCCGGAAAAGAGGCTCGGCGGCGGCCGACGGGCCCCGAGGTGTCCCGCCTCTGGCAAAGCCCGGAGCCCCAGCGCTGCGGGGCCTGCGGATAGGGCGCCAAGGGGAGGGGAAGAGCAGCAAGAGCTTTCGGGGCTGGGCCCTTCCCTGCGGGAGCAGGAGCCCGACGTTCGCCCCCCCGGAAAAGAGGCTCGGCGGCGGCCGACGGGCCCCGAGGTGTCCCGCCTCTGGCAAAGCCCGGAGCCCCAGCGCTGCGGGGCCTGCGGATAGGGCGCCAAGGGGAGGGGAAGAGCAGCAAGAGCTTTCGGGGCTGGGCCCTTCCCTGCGGGAGCAGGAGCCCGACGTTCGCCCCCCCGGAAAAGAGGCTCGGCGGCGGCCGAGGGGCCCCGAGGTGTCCCGCCTCTGGCAAAGCCCGGAGCCCCAGCGCTGCGGGGCCTGCGGATAGGGTGCCAAGGGGAGGGGAAGAGCAGCAAGAGCTTTCGGGGCTGGGCCCTTCCCTGCGGGAGCAGGAGCCCGACGTTCGCCCCCCCGGAAAAGAGGCTCGGCGGCGGCCGAGGGACCCCGAGGTGTCCCGCCTCTGGCAAAGCCCGGAGCCCCAGCGCTGCGGGGCCTGCGGATAGGGCGCCAAGGGGAGGGGAAGAGCAGCAAGAGCTTTCGGGGCTGGGCCCTTCCCTGCGGGAGCAGGAGCCCGACGTTCGCCCCCCCGGAAAAGAGGCTCGGCGGCGGCCGACAGGCCCCGAGGTGTCCCGCCTCTGGCAAAGCCCGGAGCCCCAGCGCTGCGGGGCCTGCGGATAGGGCGCCAAGGGGAGGGGAAGAGCAGCAAGAGCTTTCGGGGCTGGGCCCTTCCCTGCGGGAGCAGGAGCCCGACGTTCGCCCCCCCGGAAAAGAGGCTCGGCGGCGGCCGAGGGGCCGCAAGGCGTCCCGCCTCTGGCAAAGCCCGGAGCCCCAGCGCTGCGGGGCCTGCGGATAGGGCGCCAAGGGGAGGGGAAGAGCAGCAAGAGCTTTCGGGGCTGGGCCCTTCCCTGCGGGAGCAGGAGCCCGACGTTCGCCCCCCCGGAAAAGAGGCTCGGTGGCGGCCGATGGGCCCCGAGGTGTCCCGCCTCTGGCAAAGCCCGGAGCCCCAGCGCTGCGGGGCCTGCGGATAGGGCGCCAAGGGGAGGGGAAGAGCAGCAAGAGCTTTCGGGGCTGGGCCCTTCCCTGCGGGAGCAGGAGCCCGACGTTCGCCCCCCCGGAAAAGAGGCTCGGCGGCGGCCGAGGGACCGCAAGGCGTCCCGCCTCTGGCAAAGCCCGGAGCCCCAGCGCTGCGGGGCCTGCGGATAGGGCGCCAAGGGGAGGGGAAGAGCAGCAAGAGCTTTCGGGGCTGGGCCCTTCCCTGCGGGAGCAGGAGCCCGACGTTCGCCCCCCCGGAAAAGAGGCTCGGCGGCGGCCGACGGGCCCCGAGGTGTCCCGCCTCTGGCAAAGCCCGGAGCCCCAGCGCTGCGGGGCCTGCGGATAGGGCGCCAAGGGGAGGGGAAGAGCAGCAAGAGCTTTCGGGGCTGGGCCCTTCCCTGCGGGAGCAGGAGCCCGACGTTCGCCCCCCCGGAAAAGAGGCTCGGCGGCGGCCGATGGGCCCCGAGGTGTCCCGCCTCTGGCAAAGCCCGGAGCCCCAGCGCTGCGGGGCCTGCGGATAGGGCGCCAAGGGGAGGGGAAGAGCAGCAAGAGCTTTCGGGGCTGGGCCCTTCCCTGCGGGAGCAGGAGCCCGACGTTCGCCCCCCCGGAAAAGAGGCTCGGCGGCGGCCGAGGGACCGCAAGGCGTCCCGCCTCTGGCAAAGCCCGGAGCCCCAGCGCTGCGGGGCCTGCGGATAGGGCGCCAAGGGGAGGGGAAGAGCAGCAAGAGCTTTCGGGGCTGGGCCCTTCCCTGCGGGAGCAGGAGCCCGACGTTCGCCCCCCCGGAAAAGAGGCTCGGCGGCGGCCGACGGGCCCCGAGGTGTCCCGCCTCTGGCAAAGCCCGGAGCCCCAGCGCTGCGGGGCCTGCTGATAGGGCGCCAAGGGGAGGGGAAGAGCAGCAAGAGCTTTCGGGGCTGGGCCCTTCCCTGCGGGAGCAGGAGCCCGACGTTCGCCCCCCCGGAAAAGAGGCTCGGCGGCGGCCGACGGGCCCCGAGGTGTCCCGCCTCTGGCAAAGCCCGGAGCCCCAGCGCTGCGGGGCCTGCGGATAGGGCGCCAAGGGGAGGGGAAGAGCAGCAAGAGCTTTCGGGGCTGGGCCCTTCCCTGCGGGAGCAGGAGCCCGACGTTCGCCCCCCCGGAAAAGAGGCTCGGCGGCGGCCGACGGGCCCCGAGGTGTCCCGCCTCTGGCAAAGCCCGGAGCCCCAGCGCTGCGGGGCCTGCGGATAGGGCGCCAAGGGGAGGGGAAGAGCAGCAAGAGCTTTCGGGGCTGGGCCCTTCCCTGCGGGAGCAGGAGCCCGACGTTCGCCCCCCCGGAAAAGAGGCTCGGCGGCGGCCGACGGGCCCCGAGGTGTCCCGCCTCTGGCAAAGCCCGGAGCCCCAGCGCTGCGGGGCCTGCGGATAGGGCGCCAAGGGGAGGGGAAGAGCAGCAAGAGCTTTCGGGGCTGGGCCCTTCCCTGCGGGAGCAGGAGCCCGACGTTCGCCCCCCCGGAAAAGAGGCTCGGCGGCGGCCGAGGGACCGCAAGGCGTCCCGCCTCTGGCAAAGCCCGGAGCCCCAGCGCTGCGGGGCCTGCGGATAGGGCGCCAAGGGGAGGGGAAGAGCAGCAAGAGCTTTCGGGGCTGGGCCCTTCCCTGCGGGAGCAGGAGCCCGACGTTCGCCCCCCCGGAAAAGAGGCTCGGCGGCGGCCGACAGGCCCCGAGGTGTCCCGCCTCTGGCAAAGCCCGGAGCCCCAGCGCTGCGGGGCCTGCGGATAGGGCGCCAAGGGGAGGGGAAGAGCAGCAAGAGCTTTCGGGGCTGGGCCCTTCCCTGCGGGAGCAGGAGCCCGACGTTCGCCCCCCCGGAAAAGAGGCTCGGCGGCGGCCAACGGGCCCTGAGGTGTCCCGCCTCTGGCAAAGCCCGGAGCCCCAGCGCTGCGGGGCCTGCGGATAGGGCGCCAAGGGGAGGGGAAGAGCAGCAAGAGCTTTCGGGGCTGGGCCCTTCCCTGCGGGAGCAGGAGCCCGACGTTCGCCCCCCCGGAAAAGAGGCTCGGCGGCGGCCGACGGGCCCCGAGGTGTCCCGCCTCTGGCAAAGCCCGGAGCCCCAGCGCTGCGGGGCCTGCGGATAGGGCGCCAAGGGGAGGGGAAGAGCAGCAAGAGCTTTCGGGGCTGGGCCCTTCCCTGCGGGAGCAGGAGCCCGACGTTCGCCCCCCCGGAAAAGAGGCTCGGCGGCGGCCGACGGGCCCCGAGATGTCCCGCCTCTGGCAAAGCCCGGAGCCCCAGCGCTGCGGGGCCTGCGGATAGGGCGCCAAGGGGAGGGGAAGAGCAGCAAGAGCTTTCGGGGCTGGGCCCTTCCCTGCGGGAGCAGGAGCCCGACGTTCGCCCCCCCGGAAAAGAGGCTCGGCGGCGGCCGACGGGCCCCGAGGTGTCCCGCCTCTGGCAAAGCCCGGAGCCCCAGCGCTGCGAGGCCTGCGGATAGGGCGCCAAGGGGAGGGGAAGAGCAGCAAGAGCTTTCGGGGCTGGGCCCTTCCCTGCGGGAGCAGGAGCCCGACGTTCACCCCCCCGGAAAAGAGGCTCGGCGGCGGCCGACGGGCCCCGAGGTGTCCCGCCTCTGGCAAAGCCCGGAGCCCCAGCGCTGCGGGGCCTGCGGATAGGGCGCCAAGGGGAGGGGAAGAGCAGCAAGAGCTTTCGGGGCTGGGCCCTTCCCTGCGGGAGCAGGAGCCCGACGTTCGCCCCCCCGGAAAAGAGGCTCGGCGGCGGCCGACGGGCCCTGAGGTGTCCCGCCTCTGCAAAGCCCGGAGCCCAGCGCTGCGGGGCCTGCGGATAGGGCGCCAAGGGGAGGGGAAGAGCAGCAAGAGCTTTCGGGGCTGGGCCCTTCCCTGCGGGAGCAGGAGCCCGACGTTCGCCCCCCCGGAAAAGAGGCTCGGCGGCGGCCGACGGGCCCCGAGGTGTCCCGCCTCTGGCAAAGCCCGGAGCCCCAGCGCTGCGGGGCCTGCGGATAGGGCGCCAAGGGGAGGGGAAGAGCAGCAAGAGCTTTCGGGGCTGGGCCCTTCCCTGCGGGAGCAGGAGCCCGACGTTCGCCCCCCCGGAAAAGAGGCTCGGCGGCGGCCGACGGGCCCCGAGATGTCCCGCCTCTGGCAAAGCCCGGAGCCCCAGCGCTGCGGGGCCTGCGGATAGGGCGCCAAGGGGAGGGGAAGAGCAGCAAGAGCTTTCGGGGCTGGGCCCTTCCTGCGGGAGCAGGAGCCCGACGTTCGCCCCCCCGGAAAAGAGGCTCGGCGGCGGCCGACGGGCCCCGAGGTGTCCCGCCTCTGGCAAAGCCCGGAGCCCCAGCGCTGCGAGGCCTGCGGATAGGGCGCCAAGGGGAGGGGAAGAGCAGCAAGAGCTTTCGGGGCTGGGCCCTTCCCTGCGGGAGCAGGAGCCCGACGTTCGCCCCCCCAGAAAAGAGGCTCGGCGGCGGCCGACGGGCCCCGAGGTGTCCCGCCTCTGGCAAAGCCCGGAGCCCCAGCGCTGCGGGGCCTGCGGATAGGGCGCCAAGGGGAGGGGAAGAGCAGCAAGAGCTTTCGGGGCTGGGCCCTTCCCTGCGGGAGCAGGAGCCCGACGTTCGCCCCCCCGGAAAAGAGGCTCGGCAGCGGCCGACGGGCCCCGAGGTGTCCCGCCTCTGGCAAAGCCCGGAGCCCCAGCGCTGCGGGGCCTGCGGATAGGGCGCCAAGGGGAGGGGAAGAGCAGCAAGAGCTTTCGGGGCTGGGCCCTTCCCTGCGGGAGCAGGAGCCCGACGTTCGCCCCCCCGGAAAAGAGGCTCGGCGGCGGCCGAGGGGCCCCGAGGTGTCCCGCCTCTGGCAAAGCCCGGAGCCCCAGCGCTGCGGGGCCTGCGGATAGGGCGCCAAGGGGAGGGGAAGAGCAGCAAGAGCTTTCGGGGCTGGGCCCTTCCCTGCGGGAGCAGGAGCCCGACGTTCGCCCCCCCGGAAAAGAGGCTCGGCGGCGGCCGACGGGCCCCGAGGTGTCCCGCCTCTGGCAAAGCCCGGAGCCCCAGCGCTGCGGGGCCTGCGGATAGGGCGCCAAGGGGAGGGGAAGAGCAGCAAGAGCTTTCGGGGCTGGGCCCTTCCCTGCGGGAGCAGGAGCCCGACGTTCGCCCCCCCGGAAAAGAGGCTCGGCGGCGGCCGACGGGCCCCGAGGTGTCCCGCCTCTGGCAAAGCCCGGAGCCCCAGCGCTGCGGGGCCTGCGGATAGGGCGCCAAGGGGAGGGGAAGAGCAGCAAGAGCTTTCGGGGCTGGGCCCTTCCCTGCGGGAGCAGGAGCCCGACGTTCGCCCCCCCGGAAAAGAGGCTCGGCGGCGGCCGAGGGGCCCCGAGGTGTCCCGCCTCTGGCAAAGCCCGGAGCCCCAGCGCTGCGGGGCCTGCGGATAGGGTGCCAAGGGGAGGGGAAGAGCAGCAAGAGCTTTCGGGGCTGGGCCCTTCCCTGCGGGAGCAGGAGCCCGACGTTCGCCCCCCCGGAAAAGAGGCTCGGCGGCGGCCGAGGGGCCCCGAGGTGTCCCGCCTCTGGCAAAGCCCGGAGCCCCAGCGCTGCGGGGCCTGCGGATAGGGCGCCAAGGGGAGGGGAAGAGCAGCAAGAGCTTTCGGGGCTGGGCCCTTCCCTGCGGGAGCAGGAGCCCGACGTTCGCCCCCCCGGAAAAGAGGCTCGGCGTCGGCCGAGGGGCCGCAAGGCGTCCCGCCTCTGGCAAAGCCCGGAGCCCCAGCGCTGCGGGGCCTGCGGATAGGGCGCCAAGGGGAGGGGAAGAGCAGCAAGAGCTTTCGGGGCTGGGCCCTTCCCTGCGGGAGCAGGAGCCCGACGTTCGCCCCCCCGGAAAAGAGGCTCGGCGGCGGCCGATGGGCCCCGAGGTGTCCCGCCTCTGGCAAAGCCCGGAGCCCCAGCGCTGCGGGGCCTGCGGATAGGGCGCCAAGGGGAGGGGAAGAGCAGCAAGAGCTTTCAGGGCTGGGCCCTTCCCTGCGGGAGCAGGAGCCCGACGTTCGCCCCCCCGGAAAAGAGGCTCGGCGGCGGCCGAGGGACCGCAAGGCGTCCCGCCTCTGGCAAAGCCCGGAGCCCCAGCGCTGCGGGGCCTGCGGATAGGGCGCCAAGGGGAGGGGAAGAGCAGCAAGAGCTTTCGGGGCTGGGCCCTTCCCTGCGGGAGCAGGAGCCCGACGTTCGCCCCCCCGGAAAAGAGGCTCGGCGGCGGCCGACGGGCCCCGAGGTGTCCCGCCTCTGGCAAAGCCCGGAGCCCCAGCGCTGCGGGGCCTGCGGATAGGGCGCCAAGGGGAGGGGAAGAGCAGCAAGAGCTTTCGGGGCTGGGCCCTTCCCTGCGGGAGCAGGAGCCCGACGTTCGCCCCCCCGGAAAAGAGGCTCGGCGGCGGCCGACGGGCCCCGAGGTGTCCCGCCTCTGGCAAAGCCCGGAGCCCCAGCGCTGCGGGGCCTGCGGATAGGGCGCCAAGGGGAGGGGAAGAGCAGCAAGAGCTTTCGGGGCTGGGCCCTTCCCTGCGGGAGCAGGAGCCCGACGTTCGCCCCCCCGGAAAAGAGGCTCGGCGGCGGCCGACGGGCCCCGAGGTGTCCCGCCTCTGGCAAAGCCCGGAGCCCCAGCGCTGCGGGGCCTGCGGATAGGGCGCCAAGGGGAGGGGAAGAGCAGCAAGAGCTTTCGGGGCTGGGCCCTTCCCTGCGGGAGCAGGAGCCCGACGTTCGCCCCCCCGGAAAAGAGGCTCGGCGGCGGCCGAGGGGCCCCGAGGTGTCCCGCCTCTGGCAAAGCCCGGAGCCCCAGCGCTGCGGGGCCTGCGGATAGGGCGCCAAGGGGAGGGGAAGAGCAGCAAGAGCTTTCGGGGCTGGGCCCTTCCCTGCGGGAGCAGGAGCCCGACGTTCGCCCCCCCGGAAAAGAGGCTCGGCGGCGGCCGACGGGCCCCGAGGTGTCCCGCCTCTGGCAAAGCCCGGAGCCCCAGCGCTGCGGGGCCTGCGGATAGGGCGCCAAGGGGAGGGGAAGAGCAGCAAGAGCTTTCGGGGCTGGGCCCTTCCCTGCGGGAGCAGGAGCCCGACGTTCGCCCCCCCGGAAAAGAGGCTCGGCGGCGGCCGACGGGCCCCGAGGTGTCCCGCCTCTGGCAAAGCCCGGAGCCCCAGCGCTGCGGGGCCTGCGGATAGGGCGCCAAGGGGAGGGGAAGAGCAGCAAGAGCTTTCGGGGCTGGGCCCTTCCCTGCGGGAGCAGGAGCCCGACGTTCGCCCCCCCGGAAAAGAGGCTCGGCGGCGGCCGACGGGCCCCGAGGTGTCCCGCCTCTGGCAAAGCCCGGAGCCCCAGCGCTGCGGGGCCTGCGGATAGGGCGCCAAGGGGAGGGGAAGAGCAGCAAGAGCTTTCGGGGCTGGGCCCTTCCCTGCGGGAGCAGGAGCCCGACGTTCGCCCCCCCGGAAAAGAGGCTCGGCGGCGGCCGACGGGCCCCGAGGTGTCCCGCCTCTGGCAAAGCCCGGAGCCCCAGCGCTGCGGGGCCTGCGGATAGGGCGCCAAGGGGAGGGGAAGAGCAGCAAGAGCTTTCGGGGCTGGGCCCTTCCCTGCGGGAGCAGGAGCCCGACGTTCGCCCCCCCGGAAAAGAGGCTCGGCGGCGGCCGACGGGCCCCGAGGTGTCCCGCCTCTGGCAAAGCCCGGAGCCCCAGCGCTGCGGGGCCTGCGGATAGGGCGCCAAGGGGAGTGGAAGAGCAGCAAGAGCTTTCGGGGCTGGGCCCTTCCCTGCGGGAGCAGGAGCCCGACGTTCGCCCCCCCGGAAAAGAGGCTCGGCGGCGGCCGACGGGCCCCGAGGTGTCCCGCCTCTGGCAAAGCCCGGAGCCCCAGCGCTGCGGGGCCTGCGGATAGGGCGCCAAGGGGAGGGGAAGAGCAGCAAGAGCTTTCGGGGCTGGGCCCTTCCCTGCGGGAGCAGGAGCCCGACGTTCGCCCCCCCGGAAAAGAGGCTCGGCGGCGGCCGACGGGCCCCGAGGTGTCCCGCCTCTGGCAAAGCCCGGAGCCCCAGCGCTGCGGGGCCTGCGGATAGGGCGCCAAGGGGAGGGGAAGAGCAGCAAGAGCTTTCGGGGCTGGGCCCTTCCCTGCGGGAGCAGGAGCCCGACGTTCGCCCCCCCGGAAAAGAGGCTCGGCGGCGGCCGACGGGCCCCGAGGTGTCCCGCCTCTGGCAAAGCCCGGAGCCCCAGCGCTGCGGGGCCTGCGGATAGGGCGCCAAGGGGAGGGGAAGAGCAGCAAGAGCTTTCGGGGCTGGGCCCTTCCCTGCGGGAGCAGGAGCCCGACGTTCGCCCCCCCGGAAAAGAGGCTCGGCGGCGGCCGACGGGCCCCGAGGTGTCCCGCCTCTGGCAAAGCCCGGAGCCCCAGCGCTGCGGGGCCTGCGGATAGGGCGCCAAGGGGAGGGGAAGAGCAGCAAGAGCTTTCGGGGCTGGGCCCTTCCCTGCGGGAGCAGGAGCCCGACGTTCGCCCCCCCGGAAAAGAGGCTCGGCGGCGGCCGACGGGCCCCGAGGTGTCCCGCCTCTGGCAAAGCCCGGAGCCCCAGCGCTGCGGGGCCTGCGGATAGGGCGCCAAGGGGAGGGGAAGAGCAGCAAGAGCTTTCGGGGCTGGGCCCTTCCCTGCGGGAGCAGGAGCCCGACGTTCGCCCCCCCGGAAAAGAGGCTCGGCGGCGGCCGACGGGCCCCGAGGTGTCCCGCCTCTGGCAAAGCCCGGAGCCCCAGCGCTGCGGGGCCTGCGGATAGGGCGCCAAGGGGAGGGGAAGAGCAGCAAGAGCTTTCGGGGCTGGGCCCTTCCCTGCGGGAGCAGGAGCCCGACGTTCGCCCCCCCGGAAAAGAGGCTCGGCGGCGGCCGACGGGCCCCGAGGTGTCCCGCCTCTGGCAAAGCCCGGAGCCCCAGCGCTGCGGGGCCTGCGGATAGGGCGCCAAGGGGAGGGGAAGAGCAGCAAGAGCTTTCGGGGCTGGGCCCTTCCCTGCGGGAGCAGGAGCCCGACGTTCGCCCCCCCGGAAAAGAGGCTCGGCGGCGGCCGACGGGCCCCGAGGTGTCCCGCCTCTGGCAAAGCCCGGAGCCCCAGCGCTGCGGGGCCTGCGGATAGGGCGCCAAGGGGAGGGGAAGAGCAGCAAGAGCTTTCGGGGCTGGGCCCTTCCCTGCGGGAGCAGGAGCCCGACGTTCGCCCCCCCGGAAAAGAGGCTCGGCGGCGGCCGACGGGCCCCGAGGTGTCCCGCCTCTGGCAAAGCCCGGAGCCCCAGCGCTGCGGGGCCTGCGGATAGGGCGCCAAGGGGAGGGGAAGAGCAGCAAGAGCTTTCGGGGCTGGGCCCTTCCC
The DNA here is from genome assembly GCF_964188355.1 of Buteo buteo. Taxonomy (NCBI): domain Eukaryota; kingdom Metazoa; phylum Chordata; class Aves; order Accipitriformes; family Accipitridae; genus Buteo; species Buteo buteo. Next base: position 69,378 of record NW_027439273.1, read on the forward strand.
TGCGGGAGCAGGAGCCCGACGTTCGCCCCCCCGGAAAAGAGGCTCGGCGGCGGCCGACGGGCCCCGAGGTGTCCCGCCTCTGGCAAAGCCCGGAGCCCCAGCGCTGCGGGGCCTGCGGATAGGGCGCCAAGGGGAGGGGAAGAGCAGCAAGAGCTTTCGGGGCTGGGCCCTTCCCTGCGGGAGCAGGAGCCCGACGTTCGCCCCCCCGGAAAAGAGGCTCGGCGGCGGCCGACGGGCCCCGAGGTGTCCCGCCTCTGGCAAAGCCCGGAGCCCCAGCGCTGCGGGGCCTGCGGATAGGGCGCCAAGGGGAGGGGAAGAGCAGCAAGAGCTTTCGGGGCTGGGCCCTTCCCTGCGGGAGCAGGAGCCCGACGTTCGCCCCCCCGGAAAAGAGGCTCGGCGGCGGCCGACGGGCCCCGAGGTGTCCCGCCTCTGGCAAAGCCCGGAGCCCCAGCGCTGCGGGGCCTGCGGATAGGGCGCCAAGGGGAGGGGAAGAGCAGCAAGAGCTTTCGGGGCTGGGCCCTTCCCTGCGGGAGCAGGAGCCCGACGTTCGCCCCCCCGGAAAAGAGGCTCGGCGGCGGCCGACGGGCCCCGAGGTGTCCCGCCTCTGGCAAAGCCCGGAGCCCCAGCGCTGCGGGGCCTGCGGATAGGGCGCCAAGGGGAGGGGAAGAGCAGCAAGAGCTTTCGGGGCTGGGCCCTTCCCTGCGGGAGCAGGAGCCCGACGTTCGCCCCCCCGGAAAAGAGGCTCGGCGGCGGCCGACGGGCCCCGAGGTGTCCCGCCTCTGGCAAAGCCCGGAGCCCCAGCGCTGCGGGGCCTGCGGATAGGGCGCCAAGGGGAGGGGAAGAGCAGCAAGAGCTTTCGGGGCTGGGCCCTTCCCTGCGGGAGCAGGAGCCCGACGTTCGCCCCCCCGGAAAAGAGGCTCGGCGGCGGCCGACGGGCCCCGAGGTGTCCCGCCTCTGGCAAAGCCCGGAGCCCCAGCGCTGCGGGGCCTGCGGATAGGGCGCCAAGGGGAGGGGAAGAGCAGCAAGAGCTTTCGGGGCTGGGCCCTTCCCTGCGGGAGCAGGAGCCCGACGTTCGCCCCCCCGGAAAAGAGGCTCGGCGGCGGCCGACGGGCCCCGAGGTGTCCCGCCTCTGGCAAAGCCCGGAGCCCCAGCGCTGCGGGGCCTGCGGATAGGGCGCCAAGGGGAGGGGAAGAGCAGCAAGAGCTTTCGGGGCTGGGCCCTTCCCTGCGGGAGCAGGAGCCCGACGTTCGCCCCCCCGGAAAAGAGGCTCGGCGGCGGCCGACGGGCCCCGAGGTGTCCCGCCTCTGGCAAAGCCCGGAGCCCCAGCGCTGCGGGGCCTGCGGATAGGGCGCCAAGGGGAGGGGAAGAGCAGCAAGAGCTTTCGGGGCTGGGCCCTTCCCTGCGGGAGCAGGAGCCCGACGTTCGCCCCCCCGGAAAAGAGGCTCGGCGGCGGCCGACGGGCCCCGAGGTGTCCCGCCTCTGGCAAAGCCCGGAGCCCCAGCGCTGCGGGGCCTGCGGATAGGGCGCCAAGGGGAGGGGAAGAGCAGCAAGAGCTTTCGGGGCTGGGCCCTTCCCTGCGGGAGCAGGAGCCCGACGTTCGCCCCCCCGGAAAAGAGGCTCGGCGGCGGCCGACGGGCCCCGAGGTGTCCCGCCTCTGGCAAAGCCCGGAGCCCCAGCGCTGCGGGGCCTGCGGATAGGGCGCCAAGGGGAGGGGAAGAGCAGCAAGAGCTTTCGGGGCTGGGCCCTTCCCTGCGGGAGCAGGAGCCCGACGTTCGCCCCCCCGGAAAAGAGGCTCGGCGGCGGCCGACGGGCCCCGAGGTGTCCCGCCTCTGGCAAAGCCCGGAGCCCCAGCGCTGCGGGGCCTGCGGATAGGGCGCCAAGGGGAGGGGAAGAGCAGCAAGAGCTTTCGGGGCTGGGCCCTTCCCTGCGGGAGCAGGAGCCCGACGTTCGCCCCCCCGGAAAAGAGGCTCGGCGGCGGCCGACGGGCCCCGAGGTGTCCCGCCTCTGGCAAAGCCCGGAGCCCCAGCGCTGCGGGGCCTGCGGATAGGGCGCCAAGGGGAGGGGAAGAGCAGCAAGAGCTTTCGGGGCTGGGCCCTTCCCTGCGGGAGCAGGAGCCCGACGTTCGCCCCCCCGGAAAAGAGGCTCGGCGGCGGCCGACGGGCCCCGAGGTGTCCCGCCTCTGGCAAAGCCCGGAGCCCCAGCGCTGCGGGGCCTGCGGATAGGGCGCCAAGGGGAGGGGAAGAGCAGCAAGAGCTTTCGGGGCTGGGCCCTTCCCTGCGGGAGCAGGAGCCCGACGTTCGCCCCCCCGGAAAAGAGGCTCGGCGGCGGCCGACGGGCCCCGAGGTGTCCCGCCTCTGGCAAAGCCCGGAGCCCCAGCGCTGCGGGGCCTGCGGATAGGGCGCCAAGGGGAGGGGAAGAGCAGCAAGAGCTTTCGGGGCTGGGCCCTTCCCTGCGGGAGCAGGAGCCCGACGTTCGCCCCCCCGGAAAAGAGGCTCGGCGGCGGCCGACGGGCCCCGAGGTGTCCCGCCTCTGGCAAAGCCCGGAGCCCCAGCGCTGCGGGGCCTGCGGATAGGGCGCCAAGGGGAGGGGAAGAGCAGCAAGAGCTTTCGGGGCTGGGCCCTTCCCTGCGGGAGCAGGAGCCCGACGTTCGCCCCCCCGGAAAAGAGGCTCGGCGGCGGCCGACGGGCCCCGAGGTGTCCCGCCTCTGGCAAAGCCCGGAGCCCCAGCGCTGCGGGGCCTGCGGATAGGGCGCCAAGGGGAGGGGAAGAGCAGCAAGAGCTTTCGGGGCTGGGCCCTTCCCTGCGGGAGCAGGAGCCCGACGTTCGCCCCCCCGGAAAAGAGGCTCGGCGGCGGCCGACGGGCCCCGAGGTGTCCCGCCTCTGGCAAAGCCCGGAGCCCCAGCGCTGCGGGGCCTGCGGATAGGGCGCCAAGGGGAGGGGAAGAGCAGCAAGAGCTTTCGGGGCTGGGCCCTTCCCTGCGGGAGCAGGAGCCCGACGTTCGCCCCCCCGGAAAAGAGGCTCGGCGGCGGCCGACGGGCCCCGAGGTGTCCCGCCTCTGGCAAAGCCCGGAGCCCCAGCGCTGCGGGGCCTGCGGATAGGGCGCCAAGGGGAGGGGAAGAGCAGCAAGAGCTTTCGGGGCTGGGCCCTTCCCTGCGGGAGCAGGAGCCCGACGTTCGCCCCCCCGGAAAAGAGGCTCGGCGGCGGCCGACGGGCCCCGAGGTGTCCCGCCTCTGGCAAAGCCCGGAGCCCCAGCGCTGCGGGGCCTGCGGATAGGGCGCCAAGGGGAGGGGAAGAGCAGCAAGAGCTTTCGGGGCTGGGCCCTTCCCTGCGGGAGCAGGAGCCCGACGTTCGCCCCCCCGGAAAAGAGGCTCGGCGGCGGCCGACGGGCCCCGAGGTGTCCCGCCTCTGGCAAAGCCCGGAGCCCCAGCGCTGCGGGGCCTGCGGATAGGGCGCCAAGGGGAGGGGAAGAGCAGCAAGAGCTTTCGGGGCTGGGCCCTTCCCTGCGGGAGCAGGAGCCCGACGTTCGCCCCCCCGGAAAAGAGGCTCGGCGGCGGCCGACGGGCCCCGAGGTGTCCCGCCTCTGGCAAAGCCCGGAGCCCCAGCGCTGCGGGGCCTGCGGATAGGGCGCCAAGGGGAGGGGAAGAGCAGCAAGAGCTTTCGGGGCTGGGCCCTTCCCTGCGGGAGCAGGAGCCCGACGTTCGCCCCCCCGGAAAAGAGGCTCGGCGGCGGCCGACGGGCCCCGAGGTGTCCCGCCTCTGGCAAAGCCCGGAGCCCCAGCGCTGCGGGGCCTGCGGATAGGGCGCCAAGGGGAGGGGAAGAGCAGCAAGAGCTTTCGGGGCTGGGCCCTTCCCTGCGGGAGCAGGAGCCCGACGTTCGCCCCCCCGGAAAAGAGGCTCGGCGGCGGCCGACGGGCCCCGAGGTGTCCCGCCTCTGGCAAAGCCCGGAGCCCCAGCGCTGCGGGGCCTGCGGATAGGGCGCCAAGGGGAGGGGAAGAGCAGCAAGAGCTTTCGGGGCTGGGCCCTTCCCTGCGGGAGCAGGAGCCCGACGTTCGCCCCCCCGGAAAAGAGGCTCGGCGGCGGCCGACGGGCCCCGAGGTGTCCCGCCTCTGGCAAAGCCCGGAGCCCCAGCGCTGCGGGGCCTGCGGATAGGGCGCCAAGGGGAGGGGAAGAGCAGCAAGAGCTTTCGGGGCTGGGCCCTTCCCTGCGGGAGCAGGAGCCCGACGTTCGCCCCCCCGGAAAAGAGGCTCGGCGGCGGCCGACGGGCCCCGAGGTGTCCCGCCTCTGGCAAAGCCCGGAGCCCCAGCGCTGCGGGGCCTGCGGATAGGGCGCCAAGGGGAGGGGAAGAGCAGCAAGAGCTTTCGGGGCTGGGCCCTTCCCTGCGGGAGCAGGAGCCCGACGTTCGCCCCCCCGGAAAAGAGGCTCGGCGGCGGCCGACGGGCCCCGAGGTGTCCCGCCTCTGGCAAAGCCCGGAGCCCCAGCGCTGCGGGGCCTGCGGATAGGGCGCCAAGGGGAGGGGAAGAGCAGCAAGAGCTTTCGGGGCTGGGCCCTTCCCTGCGGGAGCAGGAGCCCGACGTTCGCCCCCCCGGAAAAGAGGCTCGGCGGCGGCCGACGGGCCCCGAGGTGTCCCGCCTCTGGCAAAGCCCGGAGCCCCAGCGCTGCGGGGCCTGCGGATAGGGCGCCAAGGGGAGGGGAAGAGCAGCAAGAGCTTTCGGGGCTGGGCCCTTCCCTGCGGGAGCAGGAGCCCGACGTTCGCCCCCCCGGAAAAGAGGCTCGGCGGCGGCCGACGGGCCCCGAGGTGTCCCGCCTCTGGCAAAGCCCGGAGCCCCAGCGCTGCGGGGCCTGCGGATAGGGCGCCAAGGGGAGGGGAAGAGCAGCAAGAGCTTTCGGGGCTGGGCCCTTCCCTGCGGGAGCAGGAGCCCGACGTTCGCCCCCCCGGAAAAGAGGCTCGGCGGCGGCCGACGGGCCCCGAGGTGTCCCGCCTCTGGCAAAGCCCGGAGCCCCAGCGCTGCGGGGCCTGCGGATAGGGCGCCAAGGGGAGGGGAAGAGCAGCAAGAGCTTTCGGGGCTGGGCCCTTCCCTGCGGGAGCAGGAGCCCGACGTTCGCCCCCCCGGAAAAGAGGCTCGGCGGCGGCCGACGGGCCCCGAGGTGTCCCGCCTCTGGCAAAGCCCGGAGCCCCAGCGCTGCGGGGCCTGCGGATAGGGCGCCAAGGGGAGGGGAAGAGCAGCAAGAGCTTTCGGGGCTGGGCCCTTCCCTGCGGGAGCAGGAGCCCGACGTTCGCCCCCCCGGAAAAGAGGCTCGGCGGCGGCCGACGGGCCCCGAGGTGTCCCGCCTCTGGCAAAGCCCGGAGCCCCAGCGCTGCGGGGCCTGCGGATAGGGCGCCAAGGGGAGGGGAAGAGCAGCAAGAGCTTTCGGGGCTGGGCCCTTCCCTGCGGGAGCAGGAGCCCGACGTTCGCCCCCCCGGAAAAGAGGCTCGGCGGCGGCCGACGGGCCCCGAGGTGTCCCGCCTCTGGCAAAGCCCGGAGCCCCAGCGCTGCGGGGCCTGCGGATAGGGCGCCAAGGGGAGGGGAAGAGCAGCAAGAGCTTTCGGGGCTGGGCCCTTCCCTGCGGGAGCAGGAGCCCGACGTTCGCCCCCCCGGAAAAGAGGCTCGGCGGCGGCCGACGGGCCCCGAGGTGTCCCGCCTCTGGCAAAGCCCGGAGCCCCAGCGCTGCGGGGCCTGCGGATAGGGCGCCAAGGGGAGGGGAAGAGCAGCAAGAGCTTTCGGGGCTGGGCCCTTCCCTGCGGGAGCAGGAGCCCGACGTTCGCCCCCCCGGAAAAGAGGCTCGGCGGCGGCCGACGGGCCCCGAGGTGTCCCGCCTCTGGCAAAGCCCGGAGCCCCAGCGCTGCGGGGCCTGCGGATAGGGCGCCAAGGGGAGGGGAAGAGCAGCAAGAGCTTTCGGGGCTGGGCCCTTCCCTGCGGGAGCAGGAGCCCGACGTTCGCCCCCCCGGAAAAGAGGCTCGGCGGCGGCCGACGGGCCCCGAGGTGTCCCGCCTCTGGCAAAGCCCGGAGCCCCAGCGCTGCGGGGCCTGCGGATAGGGCGCCAAGGGGAGGGGAAGAGCAGCAAGAGCTTTCGGGGCTGGGCCCTTCCCTGCGGGAGCAGGAGCCCGACGTTCGCCCCCCCGGAAAAGAGGCTCGGCGGCGGCCGACGGGCCCCGAGGTGTCCCGCCTCTGGCAAAGCCCGGAGCCCCAGCGCTGCGGGGCCTGCGGATAGGGCGCCAAGGGGAGGGGAAGAGCAGCAAGAGCTTTCGGGGCTGGGCCCTTCCCTGCGGGAGCAGGAGCCCGACGTTCGCCCCCCCGGAAAAGAGGCTCGGCGGCGGCCGACGGGCCCCGAGGTGTCCCGCCTCTGGCAAAGCCCGGAGCCCCAGCGCTGCGGGGCCTGCGGATAGGGCGCCAAGGGGAGGGGAAGAGCAGCAAGAGCTTTCGGGGCTGGGCCCTTCCCTGCGGGAGCAGGAGCCCGACGTTCGCCCCCCCGGAAAAGAGGCTCGGCGGCGGCCGACGGGCCCCGAGGTGTCCCGCCTCTGGCAAAGCCCGGAGCCCCAGCGCTGCGGGGCCTGCGGATAGGGCGCCAAGGGGAGGGGAAGAGCAGCAAGAGCTTTCGGGGCTGGGCCCTTCCCTGCGGGAGCAGGAGCCCGACGTTCGCCCCCCCGGAAAAGAGGCTCGGCGGCGGCCGACGGGCCCCGAGGTGTCCCGCCTCTGGCAAAGCCCGGAGCCCCAGCGCTGCGGGGCCTGCGGATAGGGCGCCAAGGGGAGGGGAAGAGCAGCAAGAGCTTTCGGGGCTGGGCCCTTCCCTGCGGGAGCAGGAGCCCGACGTTCGCCCCCCCGGAAAAGAGGCTCGGCGGCGGCCGACGGGCCCCGAGGTGTCCCGCCTCTGGCAAAGCCCGGAGCCCCAGCGCTGCGGGGCCTGCGGATAGGGCGCCAAGGGGAGGGGAAGAGCAGCAAGAGCTTTCGGGGCTGGGCCCTTCCCTGCGGGAGCAGGAGCCCGACGTTCGCCCCCCCGGAAAAGAGGCTCGGCGGCGGCCGACGGGCCCCGAGGTGTCCCGCCTCTGGCAAAGCCCGGAGCCCCAGCGCTGCGGGGCCTGCGGATAGGGCGCCAAGGGGAGGGGAAGAGCAGCAAGAGCTTTCGGGGCTGGGCCCTTCCCTGCGGGAGCAGGAGCCCGACGTTCGCCCCCCCGGAAAAGAGGCTCGGCGGCGGCCGACGGGCCCCGAGGTGTCCCGCCTCTGGCAAAGCCCGGAGCCCCAGCGCTGCGGGGCCTGCGGATAGGGCGCCAAGGGGAGGGGAAGAGCAGCAAGAGCTTTCGGGGCTGGGCCCTTCCCTGCGGGAGCAGGAGCCCGACGTTCGCCCCCCCGGAAAAGAGGCTCGGCGGCGGCCGACGGGCCCCGAGGTGTCCCGCCTCTGGCAAAGCCCGGAGCCCCAGCGCTGCGGGGCCTGCGGATAGGGCGCCAAGGGGAGGGGAAGAGCAGCAAGAGCTTTCGGGGCTGGGCCCTTCCCTGCGGGAGCAGGAGCCCGACGTTCGCCCCCCCGGAAAAGAGGCTCGGCGGCGGCCGACGGGCCCCGAGGTGTCCCGCCTCTGGCAAAGCCCGGAGCCCCAGCGCTGCGGGGCCTGCGGATAGGGCGCCAAGGGGAGGGGAAGAGCAGCAAGAGCTTTCGGGGCTGGGCCCTTCCCTGCGGGAGCAGGAGCCCGACGTTCGCCCCCCCGGAAAAGAGGCTCGGCGGCGGCCGACGGGCCCCGAGGTGTCCCGCCTCTGGCAAAGCCCGGAGCCCCAGCGCTGCGGGGCCTGCGGATAGGGCGCCAAGGGGAGGGGAAGAGCAGCAAGAGCTTTCGGGGCTGGGCCCTTCCCTGCGGGAGCAGGAGCCCGACGTTCGCCCCCCCGGAAAAGAGGCTCGGCGGCGGCCGACGGGCCCCGAGGTGTCCCGCCTCTGGCAAAGCCCGGAGCCCCAGCGCTGCGGGGCCTGCGGATAGGGCGCCAAGGGGAGGGGAAGAGCAGCAAGAGCTTTCGGGGCTGGGCCCTTCCCTGCGGGAGCAGGAGCCCGACGTTCGCCCCCCCGGAAAAGAGGCTCGGCGGCGGCCGACGGGCCCCGAGGTGTCCCGCCTCTGGCAAAGCCCGGAGCCCCAGCGCTGCGGGGCCTGCGGATAGGGCGCCAAGGGGAGGGGAAGAGCAGCAAGAGCTTTCGGGGCTGGGCCCTTCCCTGCGGGAGCAGGAGCCCGACGTTCGCCCCCCCGGAAAAGAGGCTCGGCGACGGCCGAGGGGCCCCGAGGTGTCCCGCCTCTGGCAAAGCCCGGAGCCCCAGCGCTGCGGGGCCTGCGGATAGGGCGCCAAGGGGAGGGGAAGAGCAGCAAGAGCTTTCGGGGCTGGGCCCTTCCCTGCGGGAGCAGGAGCCCGACGTTCGCCCCCCCGGAAAAGAGGCTCGGCGGCGGCCGACGGGCCCCGAGGTGTCCCGCCTCTGGCAAAGCCCGGAGCCCCAGCGCTGCGGGGCCTGCGGATAGGGCGCCAAGGGGAGGGGAAGAGCAGCAAGAGCTTTCGGGGCTGGGCCCTTCCCTGCGGGAGCAGGAGCCCGACGTTCGCCCCCCCGGAAAAGAGGCTCGGCGGCGGCCGACGGGCCCCGAGGTGTCCCGCCTCTGGCAAAGCCCGGAGCCCCAGCGCTGCGGGGCCTGCGGATAGGGCGCCAAGGGGAGGGGAAGAGCAGCAAGAGCTTTCGGGGCTGGGCCCTTCCCTGCGGGAGCAGGAGCCCGACGTTCGCCCCCCCGGAAAAGAGGCTCGGCGGCGGCCGAGGGGCCCCGAGGTGTCCCGCCTCTGGCAAAGCCCGGAGCCCCAGCGCTGCGGGGCCTGCGGATAGGGCGCCAAGGGGAGGGGAAGAGCAGCAAGAGCTTTCGGGGCTGGGCCCTTCCCTGCGGGAGCAGGAGCCCGACGTTCGCCCCCCCGGAAAAGAGGCTCGGCGGCGGCCGAGGGGCCCCGAGGTGTCCCGCCTCTGGCAAAGCCCGGAGCCCCAGCGCTGCGGGGCCTGCGGATAGGGCGCCAAGGGGAGGGGAAGAGCAGCAAGAGCTTTCGGGGCTGGGCCCTTCCCTGCGGGAGCAGGAGCCCGACGTTCGCCCCCCCGGAAAAGAGGCTCGGCGGCGGCCGACGGGCCCCGAGGTGTCCCGCCTCTGGCAAAGCCCGGAGCCCCAGCGCTGCGGGGCCTGCGGATAGGGCGCCAAGGGGAGGGGAAGAGCAGCAAGAGCTTTCGGGGCTGGGCCCTTCCCTGCGGGAGCAGGAGCCCGACGTTCGCCCCCCCGGAAAAGAGGCTCGGCGGCGGCCGACGGGCCCCGAGGTGTCCCGCCTCTGGCAAAGCCCGGAGCCCCAGCGCTGCGGGGCCTGCGGATAGGGCGCCAAGGGGAGGGGAAGAGCAGCAAGAGCTTTCGGGGCTGGGCCCTTCCCTGCGGGAGCAGGAGCCCGACGTTCGCCCCCCCGGAAAAGAGGCTCGGCGGCGGCCGACGGGCCCCGAGGTGTCCCGCCTCTGGCAAAGCCCGGAGCCCCAGCGCTGGGGGGCCTGCGGATAAGGTGCCAAGGGGAGGGGAAGAGCAGCAAGAGCTTTCGGGGCTGGGCCCTTCCCTGCGGGAGCAGGAGCCCGACGTTCGCCCCCCCGGAAAAGAGGCTCGGCGGCGGCCGACGGGCCCCGAGGTGTCCCGCCTCTGGCAAAGCCCGGAGCCCCAGCGCTGCGGGGCCTGCGGATAGGGCGCCAAGGGGAGGGGAAGAGCAGCAAGAGCTTTCGGGGCTGGGCCCTTCCCTGCGGGAGCAGGAGCCCGACGTTCGCCCCCCCGGAAAAGAGGCTCGGCGGCGGCCGACGGGCCCCGAGGTGTCCCGCCTCTGGCAAAGCCCGGAGCCCCAGCGCTGCGGGGCCTGCGGATAGGGCGCCAAGGGGAGGGGAAGAGCAGCAAGAGCTTTCGGGGCTGGGCCCTTCCCTGCGGGAGCAGGAGCCCGACGTTCGCCCCCCCGGAAAAGAGGCTCGGCGGCGGCCGACGGGCCCCGAGGTGTCCCGCCTCTGGCAAAGCCCGGAGCCCCAGCGCTGCGGGGCCTGCGGATAGGGCGCCAAGGGGAGGGGAAGAGCAGCAAGAGCTTTCGGGGCTGGGCCCTTCCCTGCGGGAGCAGGAGCCCGACGTTCGCCCCCCCGGAAAAGAGGCTCGGCGGCGGCCGACGGGCCCCGAGGTGTCCCGCCTCTGGCAAAGCCCGGAGCCCCAGCGCTGCGGGGCCTGCGGATAGGGCGCCAAGGGGAGGGGAAGAGCAGCAAGAGCTTTCGGGGCTGGGCCCTTCCCTGCGGGAGCAGGAGCCCGACGTTCGCCCCCCCGGAAAAGAGGCTCGGCGGCGGCCGACGGGCCCCGAGGTGTCCCGCCTCTGGCAAAGCCCGGAGCCCCAGCGCTGCGGGGCCTGCGGATAGGGCGCCAAGGGGAGGGGAAGAGCAGCAAGAGCTTTCGGGGCTGGGCCCTTCCCTGCGGGAGCAGGAGCCCGACGTTCGCCCCCCCGGAAAAGAGGCTCGGCGGCGGCCGACGGGCCCCGAGGTGTCCCGCCTCTGGCAAAGCCCGGAGCCCCAGCGCTGCGGGGCCTGCGGATAGGGCGCCAAGGGGAGGGGAAGAGCAGCAAGAGCTTTCGGGGCTGGGCCCTTCCCTGCGGGAGCAGGAGCCCGACGTTCGCCCCCCCGGAAAAGAGGCTCGGCGGCGGCCGACGGGCCCCGAGGTGTCCCGCCTCTGGCAAAGCCCGGAGCCCCAGCGCTGCGGGGCCTGCGGATAGGGCGCCAAGGGGAGGGGAAGAGCAGCAAGAGCTTTCGGGGCTGGGCCCTTCCCTGCGGGAGCAGGAGCCCGACGTTCGCCCCCCCGGAAAAGAGGCTCGGCGGCGGCCGACGGGCCCCAAGGTGTCCCGCCTCTGGCAAAGCCCGGAGCCCCAGCGCTGCGGGGCCTGCGGATAGGGCGCCAAGGGGAGGGGAAGAGCAGCAAGAGCTTTCGGGGCTGGGCCCTTCCCTGCGGGAGCAGGAGCCCGACGTTCGCCCCCCCGGAAAAGAGGCTCGGCGGCGGCCGACGGGCCCCGAGGTGTCCCGCCTCTGGCAAAGCCCGGAGCCCCAGCGCTGCGGGGCCTGCGGATAGGGCGCCAAGGGGAGGGGAAGAGCAGCAAGAGCTTTCGGGGCTGGGCCCTTCCCTGCGGGAGCAGGAGCCCGACGTTCGCCCCCCCGGAAAAGAGGCTCGGCGGCGGCCGACGGGCCCCGAGGTGTCCCGCCTCTGGCAAAGCCCGGAGCCCCAGCGCTGCGGGGCCTGCGGATAGGGCGCCAAGGGGAGGGGAAGAGCAGCAAGAGCTTTCGGGGCTGGGCCCTTCCCTGCGGGAGCAGGAGCCCGACGTTCGCCCCCCCGGAAAAGAGGCTCGGCGGCGGCCGACGGGCCCCGAGGTGTCCCGCCTCTGGCAAAGCCCGGAGCCCCAGCGCTGCGGGGCCTGCGGATAGGGCGCCAAGGGGAGGGGAAGAGCAGCAAGAGCTTTCGGGGCTGGGCCCTTCCCTGCGGGAGCAGGAGCCCGACGTTCGCCCCCCCGGAAAAGAGGCTCGGCGGCGGCCGACGGGCCCCGAGGTGTCCCGCCTCTGGCAAAGCCCGGAGCCCCAGCGCTGCGGGGCCTGCGGATAGGGCGCCAAGGGGAGGGGAAGAGCAGCAAGAGCTTTCGGGGCTGGGCCCTTCCCTGCGGGAGCAGGAGCCCGACGTTCGCCCCCCCGGAAAAGAGGCTCGGCGGCGGCCGACGGGCCCCGAGGTGTCCCGCCTCTGGCAAAGCCCGGAGCCCCAGCGCTGCGGGGCCTGCGGATAGGGCGCCAAGGGGAGGGGAAGAGCAGCAAGAGCTTTCGGGGCTGGGCCCTTCCCTGCGGGAGCAGGAGCCCGACGTTCGCCCCCCCGGAAAAGAGGCTCGGCGGCGGCCGACGGGCCCCGAGGTGTCCCGCCTCTGGCAAAGCCCGGAGCCCCAGCGCTGCGGGGCCTGCGGATAGGGCGCCAAGGGGAGGGGAAGAGCAGCAAGAGCTTTCGGGGCTGGGCCCTTCCCTGCGGGAGCAGGAGCCCGACGTTCGCCCCCCCGGAAAAGAGGCTCGGCGGCGGCCGACGGGCCCCGAGGTGTCCCGCCTCTGGCAAAGCCCGGAGCCCCAGCGCTGCGGGGCCTGCGGATAGGGCGCCAAGGGGAGGGGAAGAGCAGCAAGAGCTTTCGGGGCTGGGCCCTTCCCTGCGGGAGCAGGAGCCCGACGTTCGCCCCCCCGGAAAAGAGGCTCGGCGGCGGCCGACGGGCCCCGAGGTGTCCCGCCTCTGGCAAAGCCCGGAGCCCCAGCGCTGCGGGGCCTGCGGATAGGGCGCCAAGGGGAGGGGAAGAGCAGCAAGAGCTTTCGGGGCTGGGCCCTTCCCTGCGGGAGCAGGAGCCCGACGTTCGCCCCCCCGGAAAAGAGGCTCGGCGGCGGCCGACGGGCCCCGAGGTGTCCCGCCTCTGGCAAAGCCCGGAGCCCCAGCGCTGCGGGGCCTGCGGATAGGGCGCCAAGGGGAGGGGAAGAGCAGCAAGAGCTTTCGGGGCTGGGCCCTTCCCTGCGGGAGCAGGAGCCCGACGTTCGCCCCCCCGGAAAAGAGGCTCGGCGGCGGCCGACGGGCCCCGAGGTGTCCCGCCTCTGGCAAAGCCCGGAGCCCCAGCGCTGCGGGGCCTGCGGATAGGGCGCCAAGGGGAGGGGAAGAGCAGCAAGAGCTTTCGGGGCTGGGCCCTTCCCTGCGGGAGCAGGAGCCCGACGTTCGCCCCCCCGGAAAAGAGGCTCGGCGGCGGCCGACGGGCCCCGAGGTGTCCCGCCTCTGGCAAAGCCCGGAGCCCCAGCGCTGCGGGGCCTGCGGATAGGGCGCCAAGGGGAGGGGAAGAGCAGCAAGAGCTTTCGGGGCTGGGCCCTTCCCTGCGGGAGCAGGAGCCCGACGTTCGCCCCCCCGGAAAAGAGGCTCGGCGGCGGCCGACGGGCCCCGAGGTGTCCCGCCTCTGGCAAAGCCCGGAGCCCCAGCGCTGCGGGGCCTGCGGATAGGGCGCCAAGGGGAGGGGAAGAGCAGCAAGAGCTTTCGGGGCTGGGCCCTTCCCTGCGGGAGCAGGAGCCCGACGTTCGCCCCCCCGGAAAAGAGGCTCGGCGGCGGCCGACGGGCCCCGAGGTGTCCCGCCTCTGGCAAAGCCCGGAGCCCCAGCGCTGCGGGGCCTGCGGATAGGGCGCCAAGGGGAGGGGAAGAGCAGCAAGAGCTTTCGGGGCTGGGCCCTTCCCTGCGGGAGCAGGAGCCCGACGTTCGCCCCCCCGGAAAAGAGGCTCGGCGGCGGCCGACGGGCCCCGAGGTGTCCCGCCTCTGGCAAAGCCCGGAGCCCCAGCGCTGCGGGGCCTGCGGATAGGGCGCCAAGGGGAGGGGAAGAGCAGCAAGAGCTTTCGGGGCTGGGCCCTTCCCTACGGGAGCAGGAGCCCGACGTTCGCCCCCCCGGAAAAGAGGCTCGGCGGCGGCCGAGGGGCCCCGAGGTGTCCCGCCTCTGGCAAAGCCCGGAGCCCCAGCGCTGCGGGGCCTGCGGATAGGGCGCCAAGGGGAGGGGAAGAGCAGCAAGAGCTTTCGGGGCTGGGCCCTTCCCTGCGGGAGCAGGAGCCCGACGTTCGCCCCCCCGGAAAAGAGGCTCGGCGGCGGCCGAGGGGCCCCGAGGTGTCCCGCCTCTGGCAAAGCCCGGAGCCCCAGCGCTGCAGGGCCTGCGGATAGGGCGCCAAGGGGAGGGGAAGAGCAGCAAGAGCTTTCGGGGCTGGGCCCTTCCCTGCGGGAGCAGGAGCCCGACGTTCGCCCCCCCGGAAAAGAGGCTCGGCGGCGGCCGACGGGCCCCGAGGTGTCCCGCCTCTGGCAAAGCCCGGAGCCCCAGCGCTGCGGGGCCTGCGGATAGGGCGCCAAGGGGAGGGGAAGAGCAGCAAGAGCTTTCGGGGCTGGGCCCTTCCCTGCGGGAGCAGGAGCCCGACGTTCGTCCACCCGGAAAAGAGGCTCGGCGGCGGCCGACGGGCCCCGAGGTGTCCCGCCTCTGGCAAAGCCCGGAGCCCCAGCGCTGCGGGGCCTGCGGATAGGGCGCCAAGGGGAGGGGAAGAGCAGCAAGAGCTTTCGGGGCTGGGCCCTTCCCTGCGGGAGCAGGAGCCCGACGTTCGCCCCCCCGGAAAAGAGGCTCGGCGGCGGCCGACGGGCCCCGAGGTGTCCCGCCTCTGGCAAAGCCCGGAGCCCCAGCGCTGCGGGGCCTGCGGATAGGGCGCCAAGGGGAGGGGAAGAGCAGCAAGAGCTTTCGGGGCTGGGCCCTTCCCTGCGGGAGCAGGAGCCCGACGTTCGCCCCCCCGGAAAAGAGGCTCGGCGGCGGCCGAGGGGCCCCGAGGTGTCCCGCCTCTGGCAAAGCCCGGAGCCCCAGCGCTGCGGGGCCTGCGGATAGGGCGCCAAGGGGAGGGGAAGAGCAGCAAGAGCTTTCGGGGCTGGGCCCTTCCCTGCGGGAGCAGGAGCCCGACGTTCGCCCCCCCGGAAAAGAGGCTCGGCGGCGGCCGACGGGCCCCGAGGTGTCCCGCCTCTGGCAAAGCCCGGAGCCCCAGCCCTGCGGGGCCTGCGGATAGGGCGCCAAGGGCAGGGGAAGAGCAGCAAGAGCTTTCGGGGCTGGGCCCTTCCCTGCGGGAGCAGGAGCCCGACGTTCGCCCCCCGGAAAAGAGGCTCGGCGGCGGCCGACGGGCCCCGAGGTGTCCCGCCTCTGGCAAAGCCCGGAGCCCCAGCGCTGCGGGGCCTGCGGATAGGGCGCCAAGGGGAGGGGAAGAGCAGCAAGAGCTTTCGGGGCTGGTCCCTTCCCTGCGGGAGCAGGAGCCCGACGTTCGCCCCCCCGGAAAAGAGGCTCGGCGGCGGCCGACGGGCCCCGAGGTGTCCCGCCTCTGGCAAAGCCCGGAGCCCCAGCGCTGCGGGGCCTGCGGATAGGGCGCCAAGGGGAGGGGAAGAGCAGCAAGAGCTTTCGGGGCTGGGCCCTTCCCTGCGGGAGCAGGAGCCCGACGTTCGCCCCCCCGGAAAAGAGGCTCGGCGGCGGCCGAGGGGCCCCGAGGTGTCCCGCCTCTGGCAAAGCCCGGAGCCCCAGCGCTGCGGGGCCTGCGGATAGGGCGCCAAGGGGAGGGGAAGAGCAGCAAGAGCTTTCGGGGCTGGGCCCTTCCCTGCGGGAGCAGGAGCCCGACGTTCGCCCCCCCGGAAAAGAGGCTCGGCGGCGGCCGACGGGCCCCGAGGTGTCCCGCCTCTGGCAAAGCCCGGAGCCCCAGCGCTGCGGGGCCTGCGGATAGGGCGCCAAGGGGAGGGGAAGAGCAGCAAGAGCTTTCGGGGCTGGGCCCTTCCCTACGGGAGCAGGAGCCCGACGTTCGCCCCCCCGGAAAAGAGGCTCGGCGGCGGCCGAGGGGCCCCGAGGTGTCCCGCCTCTGGCAAAGCCCGGAGCCCCAGCGCTGCGGGGCCTGCGGATAGGGCGCCAAGGGGAGGGGAAGAGCAGCAAGAGCTTTCGGGGCTGGGCCCTTCCCTGCGGGAGCAGGAGCCCGACGTTCGCCCCCCCGGAAAAGAGGCTCGGCGGCGGCCGAGGGGCCCCGAGGTGTCCCGCCTCTGGCAAAGCCCGGAGCCCCAGCGCTGCGGGGCCTGCGGATAGGGCGCCAAGGGGAGGGGAAGAGCAGCAAGAGCTTTCGGGGCTGGGCCCTTCCCTGCGGGAGCAGGAGCCCGACGTTCGCCCCCCCGGAAAAGAGGCTCGGTGGCGGCCGACGGGCCCCGAGGTGTCCCGCCTCTGGCAAAGCCCGGAGCCCCAGCGCTGCGGGGCCTGCGGATAGGGCGCCAAGGGGAGGGGAAGAGCAGCAAGAGCTTTCGGGGCTGGGCCCTTCCCTGCGCGAGCAGGAGCCCGACGTTCGCCCCCCCGGAAAAGAGGCTCGGCGGCGGCCGACGGGCCCCGAGGTGTCCCGCCTCTGGCAAAGCCCGGAGCCCCAGCCCTGCGGGGCCTGCGGATAGGGCGCCAAGGGGAGGGGAAGAGCAGCAAGAGCTTTCGGGGCTGGGCCCTTCCCTGCGGGAGCAGGAGCCCGACGTTCGCCCCCCGGAAAAGAGGCTCGGCGGCGGCCGACGGGCCCCGAGGTGTCTCGCCTCTGGCAAAGCCCGGAGCCCCAGCGCTGCGGGGCCTGCGGATAGGGCGCCAAGGGGAGGGGAAGAGCAGCAAGAGCTTTCGGGGCTGGGCCCTTCCCTGCGGGAGCAGGAGCCCGACGTTCGCCCCCCCGGAAAAGAGGCTCGGCGGCGGCCGAGGGGCCCCGAGGTGTCCCGCCTCTGGCAAAGCCCGGAGCCCCAGCGCTGCGGGGCCTGCGGATAGGGCGCCAAGGGGAGGGGAAGAGCAGCAAGAGCTTTCGGGGCTGGGCCCTTCCCTGCGGGAGCAGGAGCCCGACGTTCGCCCCCCCGGAAAAGAGGCTCGGCGGCGGCCGACGGGCCCCGAGGTGTCCCGCCTCTGGCAAAGCCCGGAGCCCCAGCGCTGCGGGGCCTGCGGATAGGGCGCCAAGGGGAGGGGAAGAGCAGCAAGAGCTTTCGGGGCTGGGCCCTTCCCTGCGGGAGCAGGAGCCCGACGTTCGCCCCCCCGGAAAAGAGGCTCGGCGGCGGCCGAGGGGCCCCGAGGTGTCCCGCCTCTGGCAAAGCCCGGAGCCCCAGCGCTGCGGGGCCTGCGGATAGGGCGCCAAGGGGAGGGGAAGAGCAGCAAGAGCTTTCGGGGCTGGGCCCTTCCCTGCGGGAGCAGGAGCCCGACGTTCGCCCCCCCGGAAAAGAGGCTCGGCGGCGGCCGACGGGCCCCGAGGTGTCCCGCCTCTGGCAAAGCCCGGAGCCCCAGCGCTGCGGGGCCTGCGGATAGGGCGCCAAGGGGAGGGGAAGAGCAGCAAGAGCTTTCGGGGCTGGGCCCTTCCCTGCGGGAGCAGGAGCCCGACGTTCGCCCCCCCGGAAAAGAGGCTCGGCGGCGGCCGAGGGGCCCCGAGGTGTCCCGCCTCTGGCAAAGCCCGGAGCCCCAGCGCTGCGGGGCCTGCGGATAGGGCGCCAAGGGGAGGGGAAGAGCAGCAAGAGCTTTCGGGGCTGGGCCCTTCCCTGCGGGAGCAGGAGCCCGACGTTCGCCCCCCCGGAAAAGAGGCTCGGCGGCGGCCGACGGGCCCCGAGGTGTCCCGCCTCTGGCAAAGCCCGGAGCCCCAGCGCTGCGGGGCCTGCGGATAGGGCGCCAAGGGGAGGGGAAGAGCAGCAAGAGCTTTCGGGGCTGGGCCCTTCCCTGCGGGAGCAGGAGCCCGACGTTCGCCCCCCCGGAAAAGAGGCTCGGCGGCGGCCGACGGGCCCCGAGGTGTCCCGCCTCTGGCAAAGCCCGGAGCCCCAGCGCTGCGGGGCCTGCGGATAGGGCGCCAAGGGGAGGGGAAGAGCAGCAAGAGCTTTCGGGGCTGGGCCCTTCCCTGCGGGAGCAGGAGCCCGACGTTCGCCCCCCCGGAAAAGAGGCTCGGCGGCGGCCGAGGGGCCCCGAGGTGTCCCGCCTCTGGCAAAGCCCGGAGCCCCAGCGCTGCGGGGCCTGCGGATAGGGCGCCAAGGGGAGGGGAAGAGCAGCAAGAGCTTTCGGGGCTGGGCCCTTCCCTGCGGGAGCAGGAGCCCGACGTTCGCCCCCCCGGAAAAGAGGCTCGGCGGCGGCCGACGGGCCCCGAGGTGTCCCGCCTCTGGCAAAGCCCGGAGCCCCAGCGCTGCGGGGCCTGCGGATAGGGCGCCAAGGGGAGGGGAAGAGCAGCAAGAGCTTTCGGGGCTGGGCCCTTCCCTGCGGGAGCAGGAGCCCGACGTTCGCCCCCCCGGAAAAGAGGCTCGGCGGCGGCCGACGGGCCCCGAGGTGTCCCGCCTCTGGCAAAGCCCGGAGCCCCAGCCCTGCGGGGCCTGCGGATAGGGCGCCAAGGGCAGGGGAAGAGCAGCAAGAGCTTTCGGGGCTGGGCCCTTCCCTGCGGGAGCAGGAGCCCGACGTTCGCCCCCCGGAAAAGAGGCTCGGCGGCGGCCGACGGGCCCCGAGGTGTCCCGCCTCTGGCAAAGCCCGGAGCCCCAGCGCTGCGGGGCCTGCGGATAGGGCGCCAAGGGGAGGGGAAGAGCAGCAAGAGCTTTCGGGGCTGGGCCCTTCCCTGCGGGAGCAGGAGCCCGATGTTCGCCCCCCCGGAAAAGAGGCTCGGCGGCGGCCGACGGGCCCCGAGGTGTCCCGCCTCTGGCAAAGCCCGGAGCCCCAGCGCTGCGGGGCCTGCGGATAGGGCGCCAAGGGGAGGGGAAGAGCAGCAAGAGCTTTCGGGGCTGGGCCCTTCCCTACGGGAGCAGGAGCCCGACGTTCGCCCCCCCGGAAAAGAGGCTCGGCGGCGGCCGAGGGGCCCCGAGGTGTCCCGCCTCTGGCAAAGCCCGGAGCCCCAGCGCTGCGGGGCCTGCGGATAGGGCGCCAAGGGGAGGGGAAGAGCAGCAAGAGCTTTCGGGGCTGGGCCCTTCCCTGCGGGAGCAGGAGCCCGACGTTCGCCCCCCCGGAAAAGAGGCTCGGCGGCGGCCGAGGGGCCCCGAGGTGTCCCGCCTCTGGCAAAGCCCGGAGCCCCAGCGCTGCGGGGCCTGCGGATAGGGCGCCAAGGGGAGGGGAAGAGCAGCAAGAGCTTTCGGGGCTGGGCCCTTCCCTGCGGGAGCAGGAGCCCGACGTTCGCCCCCCCGGAAAAGAGGCTCGGCGGCGGCCGACGGGCCCCGAGGTGTCCCGCCTCTGGCAAAGCCCGGAGCCCCAGCGCTGTGGGGCCTGCGGATAGGGCGCCAAGGGGAGGGGAAGAGCAGCAAGAGCTTTCGGGGCTGGGCCCTTCCCTGCGGGAGCAGGAGCCCGACGTTCGTCCACCCGGAAAAGAGGCTCGGCGGCGGCCGAGGGGCCCCGAGGTGTCCCGCCTCTGGCAAAGCCCGGAGCCCCAGCGCTGCGGGGCCTGCGGATAGGGCGCCAAGGGGAGGGGAAGAGCAGCAAGAGCTTTCGGGGCTGGGCCCTTCCCTGCGGGAGCAGGAGCCCGACGTTCGCCCCCCCGGAAAAGAGGCTCGGCGGCGGCCGACGGGCCCCGAGGTGTCCCGCCTCTGGCAAAGCCCGGAGCCCCAGCGCTGCGGGGCCTGCGGATAGGGCGCCAAGGGGAGGGGAAGAGCAGCAAGAGCTTTCGGGGCTGGGCCCTTCCCTGCGGGAGCAGGAGCCCGACGTTCGCCCCCCCGGAAAAGAGGCTCGGCGGCGGCCGAGGGGCCCCGAGGTGTCCCGCCTCTGGCAAAGCCCGGAGCCCCAGCGCTGCGGGGCCTGCGGATAGGGCGCCAAGGGGAGGGGAAGAGCAGCAAGAGCTTTCGGGGCTGGGCCCTTCCCTGCGGGAGCAGGAGCCCGACGTTCGCCCCCCCGGAAAAGAGGCTCGGCGGCGGCCGAGGGGCCCCGAGGTGTCCCGCCTCTGGCAAAGCCCGGAGCCCCAGCGCTGCGGGGCCTGCGGATAGGGCGCCAAGGGGAGGGGAAGAGCAGCAAGAGCTTTCGGGGCTGGGCCCTTCCCTGCGGGAGCAGGAGCCCGACGTTCGCCCCCCCGGAAAAGAGGCTCGGCGGCGGCCGACGGGCCCCGAGGTGTCCCGCCTCTGGCAAAGCCCGGAGCCCCAGCGCTGCGGGGCCTGCGGATAGGGCGCCAAGGGGAGGGGAAGAGCAGCAAGAGCTTTCGGGGCTGGGCCCTTCCCTGCGGGAGCAGGAGCCCGACGTTCGCCCCCCCGGAAAAGAGGCTCGGCGGCGGCCGAGGGGCCCCGAGGTGTCCCGCCTCTGGCAAAGCCCGGAGCCCCAGCGCTGCGGGGCCTGCGGATAGGGCGCCAAGGGGAGGGGAAGAGCAGCAAGAGCTTTCGGGGCTGGGCCCTTCCCTGCGGGAGCAGGAGCCCGACGTTCGCCCCCCCGGAAAAGAGGCTCGGCGGCGGCCGACGGGCCCCGAGGTGTCCCGCCTCTGGCAAAGCCCGGAGCCCCAGCGCTGCGGGGCCTGCGGATAGGGCGCCAAGGGGAGGGGAAGAGCAGCAAGAGCTTTCGGGGCTGGGCCCTTCCCTGCGGGAGCAGGAGCCCGACGTTCGCCCCCCCGGAAAAGAGGCTCGGCGGCGGCCGACGGGCCCCGAGGTGTCCCGCCTCTGGCAAAGCCCGGAGCCCCAGCGCTGCGGGGCCTGCGGATAGGGCGCCAAGGGGAGGGGAAGAGCAGCAAGAGCTTTCGGGGCTGGGCCCTTCCCTGCGGGAGCAGGAGCCCGACGTTCGCCCCCCCGGAAAAGAGGCTCGGCGGCGGCCGACGGGCCCCGAGGTGTCCCGCCTCTGGCAAAGCCCGGAGCCCCAGCGCTGCGGGGCCTGCGGATAGGGCGCCAAGGGGAGGGGAAGAGCAGCAAGAGCTTTCGGGGCTGGGCCCTTCCCTGCGGGAGCAGGAGCCCGACGTTCGCCCCCCCGGAAAAGAGGCTCGGCGGCGGCCGACGGGCCCCGAGGTGTCCCGCCTCTGGCAAAGCCCGGAGCCCCAGCGCTGCGGGGCCTGCGGATAGGGCGCCAAGGGGAGGGGAAGAGCAGCAAGAGCTTTCGGGGCTGGGCCCTTCCCTGCGGGAGCAGGAGCCCGACGTTCGCCCCCCCGGAAAAGAGGCTCGGCGGCGGCCGACGGGCCCCGAGGTGTCCCGCCTCTGGCAAAGCCCGGAGCCCCAGCGCTGCGGGGCCTGCGGATAGGGCGCCAAGGGGAGGGGAAGAGCAGCAAGAGCTTTCGGGGCTGGGCCCTTCCCTGCGGGAGCAGGAGCCCGACGTTCGCCCCCCCGGAAAAGAGGCTCGGCGGCGGCCGACGGGCCCCGAGGTGTCCCGCCTCTGGCAAAGCCCGGAGCCCCAGCGCTGCGGGGCCTGCGGATAGGGCGCCAAGGGGACGGGAAGAGCAGCAAGAGCTTTCGGGGCTGGGCCCTTCCCTGCGGGAGCAGGAGCCCGACGTTCGCCCCCCCGGAAAAGAGGCTCGGCGGCGGCCGACGGGCCCCGAGGTGTCCCGCCTCTGGCAAAGCCCGGAGCCCCAGCGCTGCGGGGCCTGCGGATAGGGCGCCAAGGGGAGGGGAAGAGCAGCAAGAGCTTTCGGGGCTGGGCCCTTCCCTGCGGGAGCAGGAGCCCGACGTTCGCCCCCCCGGAAAAGAGGCTCGGCGGCGGCCGACGGGCCCCGAGGTGTCCCGCCTCTGGCAAAGCCCGGAGCCCCAGCGCTGCGGGGCCTGCGGATAGGGCGCCAAGGGGAGGGGAAGAGCAGCAAGAGCTTTCGGGGCTGGGCCCTTCCCTGCGGGAGCAGGAGCCCGACGTTCGCCCCCCCGGAAAAGAGGCTCGGCGGCGGCCGACGGGCCCCGAGGTGTCCCGCCTCTGGCAAAGCCCGGAGCCCCAGCGCTGCGGGGCCTGCGGATAGGGCGCCAAGGGGAGGGGAAGAGCAGCAAGAGCTTTCGGGGCTGGGCCCTTCCCTGCGGGAGCAGGAGCCCGACGTTCGCCCCCCCGGAAAAGAGGCTCGGCGGCGGCCGACGGGCCCCGAGGTGTCCCGCCTCTGGCAAAGCCCGGAGCCCCAGCGCTGCGGGGCCTGCGGATAGGGCGCCAAGGGGAGGGGAAGAGCAGCAAGAGCTTTCGGGGCTGGGCCCTTCCCTGCGGGAGCAGGAGCCCGACGTTCGCCCCCCCGGAAAAGAGGCTCGGCGGCGGCCGACGGGCCCCGAGGTGTCCCGCCTCTGGCAAAGCCCGGAGCCCCAGCGCTGCGGGGCCTGCGGATAGGGCGCCAAGGGGAGGGGAAGAGCAGCAAGAGCTTTCGGGGCTGGGCCCTTCCCTGCGGGAGCAGGAGCCCGACGTTCGCCCCCCCGGAAAAGAGGCTCGGCGGCGGCCGACGGGCCCCGAGGTGTCCCGCCTCTGGCAAAGCCCGGAGCCCCAGCGCTGCGGGGCCTGCGGATAGGGCGCCAAGGGGAGGGGAAGAGCAGCAAGAGCTTTCGGGGCTGGGCCCTTCCCTGCGGGAGCAGGAGCCCGACGTTCGCCCCCCCGGAAAAGAGGCTCGGCGGCGGCCGACGGGCCCCGAGGTGTCCCGCCTCTGGCAAAGCCCGGAGCCCCAGCGCTGCGGGGCCTGCGGATAGGGCGCCAAGGGGAGGGGAAGAGCAGCAAGAGCTTTCGGGGCTGGGCCCTTCCCTGCGGGAGCAGGAGCCCGACGTTCGCCCCCCCGGAAAAGAGGCTCGGCGGCGGCCGACGGGCCCCGAGGTGTCCCGCCTCTGGCAAAGCCCGGAGCCCCAGCGCTGCGGGGCCTGCGGATAGGGCGCCAAGGGGAGGGGAAGAGCAGCAAGAGCTTTCGGGGCTGGGCCCTTCCCTGCGGGAGCAGGAGCCCGACGTTCGCCCCCCCGGAAAAGAGGCTCGGCGGCGGCCGACGGGCCCCGAGGTGTCCCGCCTCTGGCAAAGCCCGGAGCCCCAGCGCTGCGGGGCCTGCGGATAGGGCGCCAAGGGGAGGGGAAGAGCAGCAAGAGCTTTCGGGGCTGGGCCCTTCCCTGCGGGAGCAGGAGCCCGACGTTCGCCCCCCCGGAAAAGAGGCTCGGCGGCGGCCGACGGGCCCCGAGGTGTCCCGCCTCTGGCAAAGCCCGGAGCCCCAGCGCTGCGGGGCCTGCGGATAGGGCGCCAAGGGGAGGGGAAGAGCAGCAAGAGCTTTCGGGGCTGGGCCCTTCCCTGCGGGAGCAGGAGCCCGACGTTCGCCCCCCCGGAAAAGAGGCTCGGCGGCGGCCGACGGGCCCCGAGGTGTCCCGCCTCTGGCAAAGCCCGGAGCCCCAGCGCTGCGGGGCCTGCGGATAGGGCGCCAAGGGGAGGGGAAGAGCAGCAAGAGCTTTCGGGGCTGGGCCCTTCCCTGCGGGAGCAGGAGCCCGACGTTCGCCCCCCCGGAAAAGAGGCTCGGCGGCGGCCGACGGGCCCCGAGGTGTCCCGCCTCTGGCAAAGCCCGGAGCCCCAGCGCTGCGGGGCCTGCGGATAGGGCGCCAAGGGGAGGGGAAGAGCAGCAAGAGCTTTCGGGGCTGGGCCCTTCCCTGCGGGAGCAGGAGCCCGACGTTCGCCCCCCCGGAAAAGAGGCTCGGCGGCGGCCGACGGGCCCCGAGGTGTCCCGCCTCTGGCAAAGCCCGGAGCCCCAGCGCTGCGGGGCCTGCGGATAGGGCGCCAAGGGGAGGGGAAGAGCAGCAAGAGCTTTCGGGGCTGGGCCCTTCCCTGCGGGAGCAGGAGCCCGACGTTCGCCCCCCCGGAAAAGAGGCTCGGCGGCGGCCGACGGGCCCCGAGGTGTCCCGCCTCTGGCAAAGCCCGGAGCCCCAGCGCTGCGGGGCCTGCGGATAGGGCGCCAAGGGGAGGGGAAGAGCAGCAAGAGCTTTCGGGGCTGGGCCCTTCCCTGCGGGAGCAGGAGCCCGACGTTCGCCCCCCCGGAAAAGAGGCTCGGCGGCGGCCGACGGGCCCCGAGGTGTCCCGCCTCTGGCAAAGCCCGGAGCCCCAGCGCTGCGGGGCCTGCGGATAGGGCGCCAAGGGGAGGGGAAGAGCAGCAAGAGCTTTCGGGGCTGGGCCCTTCCCTGCGGGAGCAGGAGCCCGACGTTCGCCCCCCCGGAAAAGAGGCTCGGCGGCGGCCGACGGGCCCCGAGGTGTCCCGCCTCTGGCAAAGCCCGGAGCCCCAGCGCTGCGGGGCCTGCGGATAGGGCGCCAAGGGGAGGGGAAGAGCAGCAAGAGCTTTCGGGGCTGGGCCCTTCCCTGCGGGAGCAGGAGCCCGACGTTCGCCCCCCCGGAAAAGAGGCTCGGCGGCGGCCGACGGGCCCCGAGGTGTCCCGCCTCTGGCAAAGCCCGGAGCCCCAGCGCTGCGGGGCCTGCGGATAGGGCGCCAAGGGGAGGGGAAGAGCAGCAAGAGCTTTCGGGGCTGGGCCCTTCCCTGCGGGAGCAGGAGCCCGACGTTCGCCCCCCCGGAAAAGAGGCTCGGCGGCGGCCGACGGGCCCCGAGGTGTCCCGCCTCTGGCAAAGCCCGGAGCCCCAGCGCTGCGGGGCCTGCGGATAGGGCGCCAAGGGGAGGGGAAGAGCAGCAAGAGCTTTCGGGGCTGGGCCCTTCCCTGCGGGAGCAGGAGCCCGACGTTCGCCCCCCCGGAAAAGAGGCTCGGCGGCGGCCGACGGGCCCCGAGGTGTCCCGCCTCTGGCAAAGCCCGGAGCCCCAGCGCTGCGGGGCCTGCGGATAGGGCGCCAAGGGGAGGGGAAGAGCAGCAAGAGCTTTCGGGGCTGGGCCCTTCCCTGCGGGAGCAGGAGCCCGACGTTCGCCCCCCCGGAAAAGAGGCTCGGCGGCGGCCGACGGGCCCCGAGGTGTCCCGCCTCTGGCAAAGCCCGGAGCCCCAGCGCTGCGGGGCCTGCGGATAGGGCGCCAAGGGGAGGGGAAGAGCAGCAAGAGCTTTCGGGGCTGGGCCCTTCCCTGCGGGAGCAGGAGCCCGACGTTCGCCCCCCCGGAAAAGAGGCTCGGCGGCGGCCGACGGGCCCCGAGGTGTCCCGCCTCTGGCAAAGCCCGGAGCCCCAGCGCTGCGGGGCCTGCGGATAGGGCGCCAAGGGGAGGGGAAGAGCAGCAAGAGCTTTCGGGGCTGGGCCCTTCCCTGCGGGAGCAGGAGCCCGACGTTCGCCCCCCCGGAAAAGAGGCTCGGCGGCGGCCGACGGGCCCCGAGGTGTCCCGCCTCTGGCAAAGCCCGGAGCCCCAGCGCTGCGGGGCCTGCGGATAGGGCGCCAAGGGGAGGGGAAGAGCAGCAAGAGCTTTCGGGGCTGGGCCCTTCCCTGCGGGAGCAGGAGCCCGACGTTCGCCCCCCCGGAAAAGAGGCTCGGCGGCGGCCGACGGGCCCCGAGGTGTCCCGCCTCTGGCAAAGCCCGGAGCCCCAGCGCTGCGGGGCCTGCGGATAGGGCGCCAAGGGGAGGGGAAGAGCAGCAAGAGCTTTCGGGGCTGGGCCCTTCCCTGCGGGAGCAGGAGCCCGACGTTCGCCCCCCCGGAAAAGAGGCTCGGCGGCGGCCGACGGGCCCCGAGGTGTCCCGCCTCTGGCAAAGCCCGGAGCCCCAGCGCTGCGGGGCCTGCGGATAGGGCGCCAAGGGGAGGGGAAGAGCAGCAAGAGCTTTCGGGGCTGGGCCCTTCCCTGCGGGAGCAGGAGCCCGACGTTCGCCCCCCCGGAAAAGAGGCTCGGCGGCGGCCGAGGGGCCCCGAGGTGTCCCGCCTCTGGCAAAGCCCGGAGCCCCAGCGCTGCGGGGCCTGCGGATAGGGCGCCAAGGGGAGGGGAAGAGCAGCAAGAGCTTTCGGGGCTGGGCCCTTCCCTGCGGGAGCAGGAGCCCGACGTTCGCCCCCCCGGAAAAGAGGCTCGGCGGCGGCCGACGGGCCCCGAGGTGTCCCGCCTCTGGCAAAGCCCGGAGCCCCAGCGCTGCGGGGCCTGCGGATAGGGCGCCAAGGGGAGGGGAAGAGCAGCAAGAGCTTTCGGGGCTGGGCCCTTCCCTGCGGGAGCAGGAGCCCGACGTTCGCCCCCCCGGAAAAGAGGCTCGGCGGCGGCCGAGGGGCCCCGAGGTGTCCCGCCTCTGGCAAAGCCCGGAGCCCCAGCGCTGCGGGGCCTGCAGATAGGGCGCCAAGGGGAGGGGAAGAGCAGCAAGAGCTTTCGGGGCTGGGCCCTTCCCTGCGGGAGCAGGAGCCCGACATTCGCCCCCCCGGAAAAGAGGCTCGGCGGCGGCCGACGGGCCCCGAAGTGTCCCGCCTCTGGCAAAGCCCGGAGCCCCAGCGCTGCGGGGCCTGCGGATAGGGTGCCAAGGGGAGGGGAAGAGCAGCAAGAGCTTTCGGGGCTGGGCCCTTCCCTGCGGGAGCAGGAGCCCGACGTTCGCCCCCCCGGAAAAGAGGCTCGGCGGCGGCCGACGGGCCCCGAGGTGTCCCGCCTCTGGCAAAGCCCGGAGCCCCAGCGCTGCGGGGCCTGCGGATAGGGCGCCAAGGGGAAGGGAAGAGCAGCAAGAGCTTTCGGGGCTGGGCCCTTCCCTGCGGGAGCAGAAGCCCGACGTTCGCCCCCCCGGAAAAGAGGCTCGGCGGCGGCCGACGGGCCCCGAAGTGTCCCGCCTCTGGCAAAGCCCGGAGCCCCAGCGCTGCGGGGCCTGCGGATAGGGTGCCAAGGGGAGGGGAAGAGCAGCAAGAGCTTTCGGGGCTGGGCCCTTCCCTGCGGGAGCAGGAGCCCGACGTTCGCCCCCCCGGAAAAGAGGCTCGGCGGCGGCCGAGGGGCCCCGAGGTGTCCCGCCTCTGGCAAAGCCCGGAGCCCCAGCGCTGCGGGGCCTGCGGATAGGGCGCCAAGGGGAGGGGAAGAGCAGCAAGAGCTTTCGGGGCTGGGCCCTTCCCTGCGGGAGCAGGAGCCCGACGTTCGCCCCCCCGGAAAAGAGGCTCGGCGGCGGCCGACGGGCCCCGAGGTGTCCCGCCTCTGGCAAAGCCCGGAGCCCCAGCGCTGCGGGGCCTGCGGATAGGGCACCAAGGGGAGGGGAAGAGCAGCAAGAGCTTTTGGGGCTGGGCCCTTCCCTGCGGGAGCAGGAGCCCGATGTTCGCCCCCCCGGAAAAGAGGCTCGGCGGCGGCCGACGGCCCCGAGGTGTCCCGCCTCTGGCAAAGCCCGGAGCCCCAGCGCTGCGGGGCCTGCGGATAGGGCGCCAAGGGGAGGGGAAGAGCAGCAAGAGCTTTCGGGGCTGGGCCCTTCCCTGCGGGAGAAGGAGCCTGATGTTCGCCCCTCCGGAAAAGAGGCTCGGCGGCGGCCGAGGGGCCCCGAGGTGTCCCGCCTCTGGCAAAGCCCGGAGCCCCAGCGCTGCGGGGCCTGCGGATAGGGCGCCAAGGGGAGGGGAAGAGCAGCAAGAGCTTTCGGGGCTGGGCCCTTCCCTGCGGGAGCAGGAGCCCGACGTTCGCCCCCCCCGGAAAAGAGGCTCGGCGGCGGCCGACGGGCCCCGAGGTGTCCCGCCTCTGGCAAAGCCCGGAGCCCCAGCGCTGCGGGGCCTGCGGATAGGGCGCCAAGGGGAGGGGAAGAGCAGCAAGAGCTTTCGGGGCTGGGCCCTTCCCTGCGGGAGCAGGAGCCCGACGTTCGCCCCCCCGGAAAAGAGGCTCGGCGGCGGCCGACGGGCCCCGAGGTGTCCCGCCTCTGGCAAAGCCCGGAGCCCCAGCGCTGCGGGGCCTGCGGATAGGGCGCCAAGGGGAGGGGAAGAGCAGCAAGAGCTTTCGGGGCTGGGCCCTTCCCTGCGGGAGCAGGAGCCCGATGTTCGCCCCCCCGGAAAAGAGGCTCGGCGGCGGCCGACGGGCCCCGAGGTGTCCCGCCTCTGGCAAAGCCCGGAGCCCCAGCGCTGCGGGGCCTGCGGTTAGGGTGCCAAGGGG
Source organism: Buteo buteo (assembly GCF_964188355.1). Lineage (NCBI taxonomy): Eukaryota > Metazoa > Chordata > Aves > Accipitriformes > Accipitridae > Buteo > Buteo buteo. The sequence goes on from NW_027439273.1 coordinate 96,809, forward strand.
AGGGGAAGAGCAGCAAGAGCTTTCGGGGCTGGGCCCTTCCCTGCGGGAGCAGGAGCCCGACGTTCGCCCCCCCGGAAAAGAGGCTCGGCGGCGGCCGAGGGGCCCCGAGGTGTCCCGCCTCTGGCAAAGCCCGGAGCCCCAGCGCTGCGGGGCCTGCGGATAGGGCGCCAAGGGGAGGGGAAGAGCAGCAAGAGCTTTCGGGGCTGGGCCCTTCCCTGCGGGAGCAGGAGCCCGACGTTCGCCCCCCCGGAAAAGAGGCTCGGCGGCGGCCGAGGGGCCCCGAGGTGTCCCGCCTCTGGCAAAGCCCGGAGCCCCAGCGCTGCGGGGCCTGCGGATAGGGCGCCAAGGGGAGGGGAAGAGCAGCAAGAGCTTTCGGGGCTGGGCCCTTCCCTGCGGGAGCAGGAGCCCGACGTTCGCCCCCCCGGAAAAGAGGCTCGGCGGCGGCCGACGGGCCCCGAGGTGTCCCGCCTCTGGCAAAGCCCGGAGCCCCAGCGCTGCGGGGCCTGCGGATAGGGCACCAAGGGGAGGGGAAGAGCAGCAAGAGCTTTCGGGGCTGGGCCCTTCCCTGCGGGAGCAGGAGCCCGATGTTCGCCCCCCCGGAAAAGAGGCTCGGCGGCGGCCGACGGGCCCCGAGGTGTCCCGCCTCTGGCAAAGCCCGGAGCCCCAGCGCTGCGGGGCCTGCGGATAGGGCGCCAAGGGGAGGGGAAGAGCAGCAAGAGCTTTCGGGGCTGGGCCCTTCCCTGCGGGAGCAGGAGCCCGACGTTCGCCCCCCCGGAAAAGAGGCTCGGCGGCGGCCGACGGGCCCCGAGGTGTCCCGCCTCTGGCAAAGCCCGGAGCCCCAGCGCTGCGGGGCCTGCGGATAGGGCGCCAAGGGGAGGGGAAGAGCAGCAAGAGCTTTCGGGGCTGGGCCCTTCCCTGCGGGAGCAGGAGCCCGACGTTCGCCCCCCCGGAAAAGAGGCTCGGCGGCGGCCGACGGGCCCCGAAGTGTCCCGCCTCTGGCAAAGCCCGGAGCCCCAGCGCTGCGGGGCCTGCGGATAGGGTGCCAAGGGGAGGGGAAGAGCAGCAAGAGCTTTCGGGGCTGGGCCCTTCCCTGCGGGAGCAGGAGCCCGACGTTCGCCCCCCCGGAAAAGAGGCTCGGCGGCGGCCGACGGGCCCCGAGGTGTCCCGCCTCTGGCAAAGCCCGGAGCCCCAGCGCTGCGGGGCCTGCGGATAGGGCGCCAAGGGGAGGGGAAGAGCAGCAAGAGCTTTCGGGGCTGGGCCCTTCCCTGCGGGAGCAGGAGCCCGACGTTCGCCCCCCCGGAAAAGAGGCTCGGCGGCGGCCGACGGGCCCCGAAGTGTCCCGCCTCTGGCAAAGCCCGGAGCCCCAGCGCTGCGGGGCCTGCGGATAGGGTGCCAAGGGGAGGGGAAGAGCAGCAAGAGCTTTCGGGGCTGGGCCCTTCCCTGCGGGAGCAGGAGCCCGACGTTCGCCCCCCCGGAAAAGAGGCTCGGCGGCGGCCGACGGGCCCCGAGGTGTCCCGCCTCTGGCAAAGCCCGGAGCCCCAGCGCTGCGGGGCCTGCGGATAGGGCGCCAAGGGGAGGGGAAGAGCAGCAAGAGCTTTCGGGGCTGGGCCCTTCCCTGCGGGAGCAGGAGCCCGACGTTCGCCCCCCCGGAAAAGAGGCTCGGCGGCGGCCGACGGGCCCCGAGGTGTCCCGCCTCTGGCAAAGCCCGGAGCCCCAGCGCTGCGGGGCCTGCGGATAGGGCACCAAGGGGAGGGGAAGAGCAGCAAGAGCTTTTGGGGCTGGGCCCTTCCCTGCGGGAGCAGGAGCCCGATGTTCGCCCCCCCGGAAAAGAGGCTCGGCGGCGGCCGACGGGCCCCGAGGTGTCCCGCCTCTGGCAAAGCCCGGAGCCCCAGCGCTGCGGGGCCTGCGGATAGGGCGCCAAGGGGAGGGGAAGAGCAGCAAGAGCTTTCGGGGCTGGGCCCTTCCCTGCGGGAGAAGGAGCCTGATGTTCGCCCCTCCGGAAAAGAGGCTCGGCGGCGGCCGACGGGCCCCGAGGTGTCCCGCCTCTGGCAAAGCCCGGAGCCCCAGCGCTGCGGGGCCTGCGGATAGGGCGCCAAGGGGAGGGGAAGAGCAGCAAGAGCTTTCGGGGCTGGGCCCTTCCCTGCGGGAGCAGGAGCCCGACGTTCGCCCCCCCGGAAAAGAGGCTCGGCGGCGGCCGAGGGGCCCCGAGGTGTCCCGCCTCTGGCAAAGCCCGGAGCCCCAGCGCTGCGGGGCCTGCGGATAGGGCGCCAAGGGGAGGGGAAGAGCAGCAAGAGCTTTCGGGGCTGGGCCCTTCCCTGCGGGAGCAGGAGCCCGACGTTCGCCCCCCCGGAAAAGAGGCTCGGCGGCGGCTGACGGGCCCCGAGGTGTCCCGCCTCTGGCAAAGCCCGGAGCCCCAGCGCTGCGGGGCCTGCGGATAGGGCACCAAGGGGAGGGGAAGAGCAGCAAGAGCTTTTGGGGCTGGGCCCTTCCCTGCGGGAGCAGGAGCCCGATGTTCGCCCCCCCGGAAAAGAGGCTCGGCGGCGGCCGACGGGCCCCGAGGTGTCCCGCCTCTGGCAAAGCCCGGAGCCCCAGCGCTGCGGGGCCTGCGGATAGGGCGCCAAGGGGAGGGGAAGAGCAGCAAGAGCTTTCGGGGCTGGGCCCTTCCCTGCGGGAGAAGGAGCCTGATGTTCGCCCCTCCGGAAAAGAGGCTCGGCGGCGGCCGACGGGCCCCGAGGTGTCCCGCCTCTGGCAAAGCCCGGAGCCCCAGCGCTGCGGGGCCTGCGGATAGGGCGCCAAGGGGAGGGGAAGAGCAGCAAGAGCTTTCGGGGCTGGGCCCTTCCCTGCGGGAGCAGGAGCCCGACGTTCGCCCCCCCGGAAAAGAGGCTCGGCGGCGGCCGAGGGGCCCCGAGGTGTCCCGCCTCTGGCAAAGCCCGGAGCCCCAGCGCTGCGGGGCCTGCGGATAGGGCGCCAAGGGGAGGGGAAGAGCAGCAAGAGCTTTCGGGGCTGGGCCCTTCCCTGCGGGAGCAGGAGCCCGACGTTCGCCCCCCCGGAAAAGAGGCTCGGCGGCGGCCGACGGGCCCCGAGGTGTCCCGCCTCTGGCAAAGCCCGGAGCCCCAGCGCTGCGGGGCCTGCGGATAGGGCGCCAAGGGGAGGGGAAGAGCAGCAAGAGCTTTCGGGGCTGGGCCCTTCCCTGCGGGAGCAGGAGCCCGACGTTCGCCCCCCCGGAAAAGAGGCTCGCCGGCGGCCGAGGGGCCCCGAGGTGTCCCGCCTCTGGCAAAGCCCGGAGCCCCAGCGCTGCGGGGCCTGCGGATAGGGCGCCAAGGGGAGGGGAAGAGCAGCAAGAGCTTTCGGGGCTGGGCCCTTCCCTGCGGGAGCAGGAGCCCGACGTTCGCCCCCCCGGAAAAGAGGCTCGGCGGCGGCCGACGGGCCCCGAGGTGTCCCGCCTCTGGCAAAGCCCGGAGCCCCAGCGCTGCGGGGCCTGCGGATAGGGCGCCAAGGGGAGGGGAAGAGCAGCAAGAGCTTTCGGGGCTGGGCCCTTCCCTGCGGGAGCAGGAGCCCGACGTTCGCCCCCCCGGAAAAGAGGCCCGGCGGCGGCCGACGGGCCCCGAGGTGTCCCGCCTCTGGCAAAGCCCGGAGCCCCAGCGCTGCGGGGCCTGCGGATAGGGCGCCAAGGGGAGGGGAAGAGCAGCAAGAGCTTTCGGGGCTGGGCCCTTCCCTGCGGGAGCAGGAGCCCGACGTTCGCCCCCCCGGAAAAGAGGCTCGGCGGCGGCCGACGGGCCCCGAGGTGTCCCGCCTCTGGCAAAGCCCGGAGCCCCAGCGCTGCGGGGCCTGCGGATAGGGCGCCAAGGGGAGGGGAAGAGCAGCAAGAGCTTTCGGGGCTGGGCCCTTCCCTGCGGGAGCAGGAGCCCGACGTTCGCCCCCCCGGAAAAGAGGCTCGGCGGCAGCCGACGGGCCCCGAGGTGTCCCGCCTCTGGCAAAGCCCGGAGCCCCAGCGCTGCGGGGCCTGCGGATAGGGCGCCAAGGGGAGGGGAAGAGCAGCAAGAGCTTTCGGGGCTGGGCCCTTCCCTGCGGGAGCAGGAGCCCGACGTTCGCCCCCCCGGAAAAGAGGCTCGGCGGCGGCCGACGGGCCCCGAGGTGTCCCGCCTCTGGCAAAGCCCGGAGCCCCAGCGCTGCGGGGCCTGCGGATAGGGCGCCAAGGGGAGGGGAAGAGCAGCAAGAGCTTTCGGGGCTGGGCCCTTCCCTGCGGGAGCAGGAGCCCGACGTTCGCCCCCCCGGAAAAGAGGCTCGGCGGCGGCCGACGGGCCCCGAGGTGTCCCGCCTCTGGCAAAGCCCGGAGCCCCAGCGCTGCGGGGCCTGCGGATAAGGTGCCAAGGGGAGGGGAAGAGCAGCAAGAGCTTTCGGGGCTGGGCCCTTCCCTGCGGGAGCAGGAGCCCGACGTTCGCCCCCCCGGAAAAGAGGCTCGGCGGCGGCCGAGGGGCCCCGAGGTGTCCCGCCTCTGGCAAAGCCCGGAGCCCCAGCGCTGCGGGGCCTGCGGATAGGGCGCCAAGGGGAGGGGAAGAGCAGCAAGAGCTTTCGGGGCTGGGCCCTTCCCTGCGGGAGCAGGAGCCCGACGTTCGCCCCCCCGGAAAAGAGGCTCGGCGGCGGCCGACGGGCCCCGAGGTGTCCCGCCTCTGGCAAAGCCCGGAGCCCCAGCGCTGCGGGGCCTGCGGATAGGGCGCCAAGGGGAGGGGAAGAGCAGCAAGAGCTTTCGGGGCTGGGCCCTTCCCTGCGGGAGCAGGAGCCCGACGTTCGCCCCCCCGGAAAAGAGGCTCGGCGGCGGCCGACGGGCCCCGAGGTGTCCCGCCTCTGGCAAAGCCCGGAGCCCCAGCGCTGCGGGGCCTGCGGATAGGGCGCCAAGGGGAGGGGAAGAGCAGCAAGAGCTTTCGGGGCTGGGCCCTTCCCTGCGGGAGCAGGAGCCCGACCTTCGCCCCCCCGGAAAAGAGGCTCGGCGGCGGCCGAGGGGCCCCGAGGTGTCCCGCCTCTGGCAAAGCCCGGAGCCCCAGCGCTGCGGGGCCTGCGGATAGGGCGCCAAGGGGAGGGGAAGAGCAGCAAGAGCTTTCGGGGCTGGGCCCTTCCCTGCGGGAGCAGGAGCCCAACGTTCGCCCCTCCGGAAAAGAGGCTCGGCGGCGGCCGAGGGGCCCCGAGGTGTCCCGCCTCTGGCAAAGCCCGGAGCCCCAGCGCTGCGGGGCCTGCGGATAGGGCGCCAAGGGGAGGGGAAGAGCAGCAAGAGCTTTCGGGGCTGGGCCCTTCCCTGCGGGAGCAGGAGCCCGACGTTCGCCCCCCCGGAAAAGAGGCTCGGCGGCGGCCGACGGGCCCCGAGGTGTCCCGCCTCTTGCAAAGCCCGGAGCCCCAGCGCTGCGGGGCCTGCGGATAGGGCGCCAAGGGGAGGGGAAGAGCAGCAAGAGCTTTCGGGGCTGGGCCCTTCCCTGCCGGAGCAGGAGCCCGACGTTCGCCCCCCCGGAAAAGAGGCTCGGCGGCGGCCGACGGGCCCCGAGGTGTCCCCCCTCTGGCAAAGCCCGGAGCTCCAGCGCTGCGGGGCCTGCGGATAGGGTGCCAAGGGGAGGGGAAGAGCAGCAAGAGCTTTCGGGGCTGGGCCCTTCCCTGCGGGAGCAGGAGCCCGACGTTCGCCCCCCCGGAAAAGAGGCTCGGCGGCGGCCGACGGGCCCCGAGGTGTCCCGCCTCTGGCAAAGCCCGGAGCCCCAGCGCTGCGGGGCCTGCTTATAGGGCGCCAAGGGGAGGGGAAGAGCAGCAAGAGCTTTCGGGGCTGGGCCCTTCCCTGCGGGAGCAGGAGCCCGACGTTCGCCCCCCCGGAAAAGAGGCTCGGCGGCGGCCGACGGGCCCCGAGGTGTCCCGCCTCTGGCAAAGCCCGGAGCCCCAGCGCTGCGGGGCCTGCGGATAGGGCGCCAAGGGGAGGGGAAGAGCAGCAAGAGCTTTCGGGGCTGGGCCCTTCCCTGCGGGAGCAGGAGCCCGACGTTCCCCCCCCTGGAAAAGAGGCTCGGCGGCGGTCGACGGCCACCGAGGTGTCCCGCCTCTGGCAAAGCCCGGAGCCCCAGCGCTGCGGGGCCTGCGGATAGAGCGCCAAGGGGACGGGAAGAGCAGCAAGAGCTTTCGGGGCTGGGCCCTTCCCTGCGGGAGCAGGAGCCCGACGTTCGCCCCCCCGGAAAAGAGGCTCGGCGGCGGCCGACGGGCCCCGAGGTGTCCCACCTCTGGCAAAGCCCGGAGCCCCAGCGCTGCGATGCCTGCTTATAGGGCGCCAAGGGGAGGGGAAGAGCAGCAAGAGTTTTCAGGGCTCGGCCCTTCCCTGCGGGAGCAGGAGCCCGACGTTCGCCCCTCTGGAAAAGAGGCTCGGCGGCGGCCGATGGGCCCCGAGGTGTCCCACCTCTGGCAAAGCCCGGAGCCCCAGCGCTGCGGGGCCTGCGGATAGGGCGCCAAGGGGAGGGGAAGAGCAGCAAGAGCTTTCGGGGCTGGGCCCTTCCCTGCGGGAGCAGGAGCCCGACGTTCGCCCCCCCGGAAAAGAGGCTCGGCGGCGGCCGACGGGCCCCGAGGTGTCCCGCCTCTGGCAAAGCCCGGAGCCCCAGCGCTGCGGGGCCTGCGGATAGGGCGCCAAGGGGAGGGGAAGAGCAGCAAGAGCTTTCGGGGCTGGGCCCTTCCCTGCGGGAGCAGGAGCCCGATGTTCGCCCCCCCGGAAAAGAGGCTCGGCGGCGGCCGACGGGCCCCGAGGTGTCCCGCCTCTGGCAAAGCCCGGAGCCCCAGCGCTGCGGGGCCTGCGGATAGGGCGCCAAGGGGAGGGGAAGAGCAGCAAGAGCTTTCGGGGCTGGGCCCTTCCCTGCGGGAGCAGGAGCCCAACGTTCGCCCCTCCGGAAAAGAGGCTCGGCGGCGGCCGAGGGGCCCCGAGGTGTCCCGCCTCTGGCAAAGCCCGGAGCCCCAGCGCTGCGGGGCCTGCGGATAGGGCGCCAAGGGGAGGGGAAGAGCAGCAAGAGCTTTCGGGGCTGGGCCCTTCCCTGCGGGAGCAGGAGCCCGACGTTCGCCCCCCCGGAAAAGAGGCTCGGCGGCGGCCGACGGGCCCCGAGGTGTCCCGCCTCTTGCAAAGCCCGGAGCCCCAGCGCTGCAGGGCCTGCGGATAGGGCGCCAAGGGGAGGGGAAGAGCAGCAAGAGCTTTCGGGGCTGGGCCCTTCCCTGCGGGAGCAGGAGCCCAACGTTCGCCCCCCCGGAAAAGAGGCTCGGCGGCGGCCGACGGGCCCCGAGGTGTCCCGCCTCTTGCAAAGCCCGGAGCCCCAGCGCTGCAGGGCCTGCGGATAGGGCGCCAAGGGGAGGGGAAGAGCAGCAAGAGCTTTCGGGGCTGGGCCCTTTCCTGCGGGAGCAGGAGCCCGACGTTCGCCCCTCCGGAAAAGAGGCTCGGCGGCGGCCGAGGGGCCCAGAGGTGTCCCGCCTCTGGCAAAGCCCGGAGCCCCAGCGCTGCGGGGCCTGCGGATAGGGCGCCAAGGGGAGGGGAAGAGCAGCAAGAGCTTTCGGGGCTGGGCCCTTCCCTGCGGGAGCAGGAGCCCGACGTTCGCCCCCCCGGAAAAGAGGCTCGGCGGCGGCCAACGGGCCCCGAGGTGTCCCGCCTCTGGCAAAGCCCGGAGCCCCAGCGCTGCGGGGCCTGCGGATAGGGCGCCAAGGGGAGGGGAAGAGCAGCAAGAGCTTTCGGGGCTGGGCCCTTCCCTGCGGGAGCAGGAGCCCGACGTTCGCCCCCCCGGAAAAGAGGCTCGGCGGCGGCCGACGGGCCCTGAGGTGTCCCGCCTCTGGCAAAGCCCGGAGCCCCAGCGCTGCGGTGCCTGCTTATAGGGCGACAAGGGGAGGGGAAGAGCAGCAAGAGCTTTCGGGGCTGGGCCCTTCCCTGCGGGAGCAGGAGCCCGACGTTCGCCCCCCCGGAAAAGAGGCTCGGCGGCGGCCGAGGGGCCCCGAGGTGTCCCGCCTCTGGCAAAGCCCGGAGCCCCAGCGCTGCGGGGCCTGCGGATAGGGCGCCAAGGGGAGGGGAAGAGCAGCAAGAGCTTTCGGGGCTGGGCCCTTCCCTGCGGGAGCAGGAGCCCGACGTTCGCCCCCCCGGAAAAGAGGCTCGGCGGCGGTCGACGGGCCCCGAGGTGTCCCGCCTCTGGCAAAGCCCGGAGCCCCAACGCTGCGGGGCCTGCGGATAGGGCGTCAAGGGGAGGGGAAGAGCAGCAAGAGCTTTCGGGGCTGGGCCCTTCCCTGCGGGAGCAGGAGCCCGACGTTCGCCCCCCCGGAAAAGAGGCTCGGCGGCGGCCGAGGGGCCCCGAGGTGTCCCGCCTCTGGCAACGCCCGGAGCCCCAGCGCTGCGGGGCCTGCGGATAGGGCGCCAAGGGGAGGGGAAGAGCAGCAAGAGCTTTCGGGGCTGGGCCCTTCCCTGCGGGAGCAGGAGCCCGACGTTCCCCCCCCTGGAAAAGAGGCTCGGCGGCGGTCGACGGCCACCGAGGTGTCCCGCCTCTGGCAAAGCCCGGAGCCCCAGCGCTGCGGGGCCTGCGGATAGGGCGCCAAGGGGAGGGGAAGAGCAGGAAGAGCTTTCGGGGCTGGGCCCTTCCCTGCGGGAGCAGGAGCCCGACGTTCGCCCCCCCGGAAAAGAGGCTCGGCGGCGGCCGACGGGCCCCGAGGTGTCCCGCCTCTTGCAAAGCCCGGAGCCCCAGCGCTGCAGGGCCTGCGGATAGGGCGCCAAGGGGAGGGGAAGAGCAGCAAGAGCTTTCGGGGCTGGGCCCTTTCCTGCGGGAGCAGGAGCCCGACGTTCGCCCCTCCGGAAAAGAGGCTCGGCGGCGGCCGAGGGGCCCCGAGGTGTCCCGCCTCTGGCAAAGCCCGGAGCCCCAGCGCTGCGGGGCCTGCGGATAGGGCGCCAATGGGAGGGGAAGAGAAGCAAGATCTTTCGGGGCTGGGCCCTTCACTGCGGGAGCAGGAGCCCGACGTTCGCCCCTCCGGAAAAGAGGCTCGGCGGCGGCCGAGGGGCCCCGAGGTGTCCCGCCTCTGGCAAAGCCCGGAGCCCCAGCGCTGCGGGGCCTGCGGATAGGGCGCCAAGGGGAGGGGAAGAGCAGCAAGAGCTTTCGGGGCTGGGCCCTTCCCTGCGGGAGCAGGAGCCCGACGTTCGCCCCCCCGGAAAAGAGGCTCAGCGGCGGCCGAGGGGCCCCGAGGTGTCCCGCCTCTGGCAAAGCCCGGAGCCCTAGCGCTGCGGGGCCTGTGGATAGGGCGCCAAGGGGAGGGGAAAAGCAGCAAGAGCTTTCGGGGCTGGGCCCTTCCCTGCCGGAGCAGGAGCCCGATGTTCGCCCCCCCGGAAAAGAGGCTCGGCGGCGGCCGACGGGCCCCGAGGTGTCCCGCCTCTGGCAAAGCCCGGAGCCCCAGCGCTGCGGGGCCTGCGGATAGGGCGCCAAGGGGAGGGGAAGAGCAGCAAGAGCTTTCGGGGCTGGGCCCTTCCCTGCCGGAGCAGGAGCCCGACGTTCGCCCCCCCGGAAAAGAGGCTCGGCGGCGGCCGACGGGCCCCGAGGTGTCCCGCCTCTGGCAAAGCCCGGAGCCCCAGCGCTGCGGGGCCTGCTTATAGGGCGCCAAGGGGAGGGGAAGAGCAGCAAGAGCTTTCGGGGCTGGGCCCTTCCCTGCGGGAGCAGGAGCCCGACGTTCGCCCCCCCGGAAAAGAGGCTCGGCGGCGGCCGACGGGCCCCGAGGTGTCCCGCCTCTGGCAAAGCCCGGAGCCCCAGCGCTGCGGGGCCTGCGGATAGGGCGCCAAGGGGAGGGGAAGAGCAGCAAGAGCTTTCGGGGCTGGGCCCTTCCCTGCGGGAGCAGGAGCCCGACGTTCGCCCCCCCGGAAAAGAGGCTCGGCGGCGGCCGACGGGCCCCGAGGTGTCCCGCCTCTGGCAAAGCCCGGAGCCCCAGCGCTGCGGGGCCTGCGGATAGGGCGCCAAGGGGAGGGGAAGAGCAGCAAGAGCTTTCGGGGCTGGGCCCTTCCCTGCGGGAGCAGGAGCCCGATGTTCGCCCCCCCGGAAAAGAGGCTCGGCGGCGGCCGAGGGGCCCCGAGGTGTCCCGCCTCTGGCAAAGCCCGGAGCCCCAGCGCTGCGGGGCCTGCGGATAGGGCGCCAAGGGGAGGGGAAGAGCAGCAAGAGCTTTCGGGGCTGGGCCCTTCCCTGCGGGAGCAGGAGCCCAACGTTCGCCCCTCCGGAAAAGAGGCTCGGCGGCGGCCGAGGGGCCCCGAGGTGTCCCGCCTCTGGCAAAGCCCGGAGCCCCAGCGCTGCGGGGCCTGCGGATAGGGCGCCAAGGGGAGGGGAAGAGCAGCAAGAGCTTTCGGGGCTGGGCCCTTCCCTGCGGGAGCAGGAGCCCGACGTTCGCCCCCCCGGAAAAGAGGCTCGGCGGCGCCCGACGGGCCCCGAGGTGTCCCGCCTCTTGCAAAGCCCGGAGCCCCAGCGCTGCAGGGCCTGCGGATAGGGCGCCAAGGGGAGGGGAAGAGCAGCAAGAGCTTTCGGGGCTGGGCCCTTCAATGCGGGAGCAGGAGCCCAACGTTCGCCCCCCCGGAAAAGAGGCTCGGCGGCGGCCGACGGGCCCCGAGGTGTCCCGCCTCTTGCAAAGCCCGGAGCCCCAGCGCTGCAGTGCCTGCTTATAGGGCGACAAGGGGAGGGGAAGAGCAGCAAGAGCTTTCGGGGCTGGGCCCTTCCCTGCGGGAGCAGGAGCCCGACGTTCGCCCCCCCGGAAAAGAGGCTCGGCGGCGGCCGAGGGGCCCCGAGGTGTCCCGCCTCTGGCAACGACCGGAGCCCCAGCGCTGCGGGGCCTGCTTATAGGGCGCCAAGGGGAGGGGAAGAGCAGCAAGAGCTTTCGGGGCTGGGCCCTTCCCTGCGGGAGCAGGAGCCCGACGTTCCCCCCCCCGGAAAAGAGGCTCGGCGGCGGTCGACGGCCACCGAGGTGTCCCGCCTCTGGCAAAGCCCGGAGCCCCAGCGCTGCGGGGCCTGCGGATAGGGCGCCAAGGGGAGGGGAAGAGCAGCAAGAGCTTTCGGGGCTGGGCCCTTCCCTGCGGGAGCAGGAGCCCGATGTTCGCCCCCCCGGAAAAGAGTCTCGGCGGCGGCCGAGGGGCCCCGAGGTGTCCCGCCTCTGGCAAAGCCCGGAGCCCCAGCGCTGCGGGGCCTGCGGATAGGGCACCAAGGGGAGGGGAAGAGCAGCAAGAGCTTTCGGGGCTGGGCCCTTCCCTGCGGGAGCAGGAGCCCGACGTTCGCCCCTCCGGAAAAGAGGCTCGGCGGCGGCCGACGGGCCCCGAGGTGTCCCGCCTCTGGCAAAGCCCGGAGCCCCAGCGCTGCGGGGCCTGCGGATAGGGCGCCAAGGGGAGGGGAAGAGCAGCAAGAGCTTTCGGGGCTGGGCCCTTCCCTGCGGGAGCAGGAGCCCGACGTTCGCCCCCCCGGAAAAGAGGCTCGGCGGCGGCCGACGGGCCCCGAGGTGTCCCGCCTCTTGCAAAGCCCGGAGCCCCAGCGCTGCAGGGCCTGCGGATAGGGCGCCAAGGGGAGGGGAAGAGCAGCAAGAGCTTTCGGGGCTGGGCCCTTTCCTGCGGGAGCAGGAGCCCGACGTTCGCCCCTCCGGAAAAGAGGCTCGGCGGCGGCCGAGGGGCCCCGAGGTGTCCCGCCTCTGGCAAAGCCTGGAGCCCCAGCGCTGCGGGGCCTGCGGATAGGGCGCCAATGGGAGGGGAAGAGAAGCAAGATCTTTCGGGGCTGGGCCCTTCACTGCGGGAGCAGGAGCCCGACGTTCGCCCCTCCGGAAAAGAGGCTCGGTGGCGGCCGAGGGGCCCCGAGGTGTCCCGCCTCTGGCAAAGCCCGGAGCCCCAGCGCTGCGGGGCCTGCGGATAGGGCGCCAAGGGGAGGGGAAGAGCAGCAAGAGCTTTCGGGGCTGGGCCCTTCCCTGCGGGAGCAGGAGCCCGACGTTCGCCCCCCCGGAAAAGAGGCTCAGCGGCGGCCGAGGGGCCCCGAGGTGTCCCGCCTCTGGCAAAGCCCGGAGCCCTAGCGCTGCGGGGCCTGTGGATAGGGCGCCAAGGGGAGGGGAAAAGCAGCAAGAGCTTTCGGGGCTGGGCCCTTCCCTGCGGGAGCAGGAGCCCGATGTTCGCCCCCCCGGAAAAGAGGCTCGGCGGCGGCCGACGGGCCCCGAGGTGTCCCGCCTCTGGCAAAGCCCGGAGCCCCAGCGCTGCGGGGCCTGCGGATAGGGCGCCAAGGGGAGGGGAAGAGCAGCAAGAGCTTTCGGGGCTGGGCCCTTCCCTGCCGGAGCAGGAGCCCGACGTTCGCCCCCCCGGAAAAGAGGCTCGGCGGCGGCCGAGGGGCCCCGAGGTGTCCCGCCTCTGGCAAAGCCCGGAGCCCCAGCGCTGCGGGGCCTGCTTATAGGGCGCCAAGGGGAGGGGAAGAGCAGCAAGAGCTTTCGGGGCTGGGCCCTTCCCTGCGGGAGCAGGAGCCCGACGTTCGCCCCCCCGGAAAAGAGGCTCGGCGGCGGCCGACGGGCCCCGAGGTGTCCCGCCTCTGGCAAAGCCCGGAGCCCCAGCGCTGCGGGGCCTGCGGATAGGGCGCCAAGGGGAGGGGAAGAGCAGCAAGAGCTTTCGGGGCTGGGCCCTTCCCTGCGGGAGCAGGAGCCCGACGTTCGCCCCCCCGGAAAAGAGGCTCGGCGGCGGTCGACGGGCCCCGAGGTGTCCCGCCACTGGCAAAGCCCGGAGCCCCAGCGCTGCGGGGCCTGCGGATAGGGCGCCAAGGGGAGGGGAAGAGCAGCAAGAGCTTTCGGGGCTGGGCCCTTCCCTGCGGGAGCAGGAGCCCGACGTTCGCCCCCCCGGAAAAGAGGCTCGCCGGCGGCCGAGGGGCCCCGAGGTGTCCCGCCTCTGGCAAAGCCCGGAGCCCCAGCGCTGCGGGGCCTGTGGATAGGGCGCCAAGGGGAGGGGAAGAGCAGCAAGAGCTTTCGAGGCTGGGCCCTTCCCTGCGGGAGCAGGAGCCCGACGTTCGCCCCCCCGGAAAAGAGGCTCAGCGGCGGCCGAGGGGCCCCGAGGTGTCCCGCCTCTGGCAAAGCCCGGAGCCCCAGCGCTGCGGGGCCTGTGGATAGGGCGCCAAGGGGAGGGGAAAAGCAGCAAGAGCTTTCGGGGCTGGGCCCTTCCCTGCGGGAGCAGGAGCCCGACGTTCGCCCCCCCGGAAAAGAGGCTCGGCGGCGGCCGAGGGGCCCCGAGGTGTCCCGCCTCTGGCAAAGCCCGGAGCCCCAGCGCTGCGGGGCCTGCGGATAGGGCGCCAAGGGGAGGGGAAGAGCAGCAAGAGCTTTCGGGGCTGGGCCCTTCCCTGCGGGAGCAGGAGCCCGACGTTCGCCCCCCCGGAAAAGAGGCTCGGCGGCGGCCGACGGGCCCCGAGGTGTCCCGCCTCTGGCAAAGCCCGGAGCCCCAGCGCTGCGGGGCCTGCGGATAGGGCGCCAAGGGGAGGGGAAGAGCAGCAAGAGCTTTCGGGGCTGGGCCCTTCCCTGCGGGAGCAGGAGCCCGACGTTCGCCCCTCCGGAAAAGAGGCTCGGCGGCGGCCGAGGGGCCCCGAGGTGTCCCGCCTCTGGCAAAGCCCGGAGCCCCAGCGCTGCGGGGCCTGCGGATAGGGCGCCAAGGGGAGGGGAAGAGCAGCAAGAGCTTTCGGGGCTGGGCCCTTCCCTGCGGGAGCAGGAGCCCGACGTTCGCCCCCCCGGAAAAGAGGCTCGGCGGCGGCCGACGGGCCCCGAGGTGTCCCGCCTCTTGCAAAGCCCGGAGCCCCAGCGCTGCGGGGCCTGCGGATAGGGCGCCAAGGGGAGGGGAAGAGCAGCAAGAGCTTTCGGGGCTGGGCCCTTCCCTGCCGGAGCAGGAGCCCGACGTTCGCCCCCCCGGAAAAGAGGCTCGGCGGCGGCCGACGGGCCCCGAGGTGTCCCCCCTCTGGCAAAGCCCGGAGCTCCAGCGCTGCGGGGCCTGCGGATAGGGTGCCAAGGGGAGGGGAAGAGCAGCAAGAGCTTTCGGGGCTGGGCCCTTCCCTGCGGGAGCAGGAGCCCGACGTTCGCCCCCCCGGAAAAGAGGCTCGGCGGCGGCCGAGGGGCCCCGAGGTGTCCCGCCTCTGGCAAAGCCCGGAGCCCCAGCGCTGCGGGGCCTGCTTATAGGGCGCCAAGGGGAGGGGAAGAGCAGCAAGAGCTTTCGGGGCTGGGCCCTTCCCTGCGGGAGCAGGAGCCCGACGTTCGCCCCCCCGGAAAAGAGGCTCGGCGGCGGCCGACGGGCCCCGAGGTGTCCCGCCTCTGGCAAAGCCCGGAGCCCCAGCGCTGCGGGGCCTGCGGATAGGGCGCCAAGGGGAGGGGAAGAGCAGCAAGAGCTTTCGGGGCTGGGCCCTTCCCTGCGGGAGCAGGAGCCCGACGTTCCCCCCCCTGGAAAAGAGGCTCGGCGGCGGTCGACGGCCACCGAGGTGTCCCGCCTCTGGCAAAGCCCGGAGCCCCAGCGCTGCGGGGCCTGCGGATAGGGCGCCAAGGGGACGGGAAGAGCAGCAAGAGCTTTCGGGGCTGGGCCCTTCCCTGCGGGAGCAGGAGCCCGACGTTCGCCCCCCCGGAAAAGAGGCTCGGCGGCGGCCGACGGGCCCCGAGGTGTCCCACCTCTGGCAAAGCCCGGAGCCCCAGCGCTGCGATGCCTGCTTATAGGGCGCCAAGGGGAGGGGAAGAGCAGCAAGAGTTTTCAGGGCTGGGCCCTTCCCTGCGGGAGCAGGAGCCCGACGTTCGCCCCTCTGGAAAAGAGGCTCGGCGGCGGCCGATGGGCCCCGAGGTGTCCCACCTCTGGCAAAGCCCGGAGCCCCAGCGCTGCGGGGCCTGCGGATAGGGCGCCAAGGGGAGGGGAAGAGCAGCAAGAGCTTTCGGGGCTGGGCCCTTCCCTGCGGGAGCAGGAGCCCGACGTTCGCCCCCCCGGAAAAGAGGCTCGGCGGCGGCCGACGGGCCCCGAGGTGTCCCGCCTCTGGCAAAGCCCGGAGCCCCAGCGCTGCGGGGCCTGCGGATAGGGCGCCAAGGGGAGGGGAAGAGCAGCAAGAGCTTTCGGGGCTGGGCCCTTCCCTGCGGGAGCAGGAGCCCGATGTTCGCCCCCCCGGAAAAGAGGCTCGGCGGCGGCCGAGGGGCCCCGAGGTGTCCCGCCTCTGGCAAAGCCCGGAGCCCCAGCGCTGCGGGGCCTGCGGATAGGGCGCCAAGGGGAGGGGAAGAGCAGCAAGAGCTTTCGGGGCTGGGCCCTTCCCTGCGGGAGCAGGAGCCCGACGTTCGCCCCCCCGGAAAAGAGGCTCGGCGGCGGCCGACGGGCCCCGAGGTGTCCCGCCTCTTGCAAAGCCCGGAGCCCCAGCGCTGCAGGGCCTGCGGATAGGGCGCCAAGGGGAGGGGAAGAGCAGCAAGAGCTTTCGGGGCTGGGCCCTTCCCTGCGGGAGCAGGAGCCCAACGTTCGCCCCCCCGGAAAAGAGGCTCGGCGGCGGCCGACAGGCCCCGAGGTGTCCCGCCTCTTGCAAAGCCCGGAGCCCCAGCGCTGCAGGGCCTGCGGATAGGGCGCCAAGGGGAGGGGAAGAGCAGCAAGAGCTTTCGGGGCTGGGCCCTTTCCTGCGGGAGCAGGAGCCCGACGTTCCCCCCCCTGGAAAAGAGGCTCGGCTGCGGCCGAGGGGCCCCGAGGTGTCCCGCCTCTGGCAAAGCCCGGAGCCCCAGCGCTGCGGGGCCTGCGGATAGGGCGCCAATGGGAGGGGAAGAGAAGCAAGAGCTTTCGGGGCTGGGCCCTTCCCTGCGGGAGCAGGAGCCCGACGTTCGCCCCCCCGGAAAAGAGGCTCGGCGGCGGCCGAGGGGCCCCGAGGTGTCCCGCCTCTGGCAAAGCCCGGAGCCCCAGCGCTGCGGGGCCTGCGGATAGGGCGCCAAGGGGAGGGGAAGAGCAGCAAGAGCTTTCGGGGCTGGGCCCTTCCCTGCGGGAGCAGGAGCCCGACGTTCGCCCCTCCGGAAAAGAGGCTCGGCGGCGGCCGAGGGGCCCAGAGGTGTCCCGCCTCTGGCAAAGCCCGGAGCCCCAGCGCTGCGGGGCCTGCGGATAGGGCGCCAAGGGGAGGGGAAGAGCAGCAAGAGCTTTCGGGGCTGGGCCCTTCCCTGCGGGAGCAGGAGCCCGACGTTCGCCCCCGCGGAAAAGAGGCTCGGCGGCGGCCAACGGGCCCCGAGGTGTCCCGCCTCTGGCAAAGTCCGGAGCCCCAGCGCTGCGGGGCCTGCGGATAGGGCGCCAAGGGGAGGGGAAGAGCAGCAAGAGCTTTCGGGGCTGGGCCCTTCCCTGCGGGAGCAGGAGCCCGACGTTCGCCCCCCCGGAAAAGAGGCTCGGCGGCGGCCGAGGGGCCCCGAGGTGTCCCGCCTCTGGCAAAGCCCGGAGCCCCAGCGCTGCGGTGCCTGCTTATAGGGCGACAAGGGGAGGGGAAGAGCAGCAAGAGCTTTCGGGGCTGGGCCCTTCCCTGCGGGAGCAGGAGCCCGACGTTCGCCCCCCCGGAAAAGAGGCTCGGCGGCGGCCGAGGGGCCCCGAGGTGTCCCGCCTCTGGCAAAGCCCGGAGCCCCAGCGCTGCGGGGCCTGCGGATAGGGCGCCAAGGGGAGGGGAAGAGCAGCAAGAGCTTTCGGGGCTGGGCCCTTCCCTGCGGGAGCAGGAGCCCGACGTTCGCCCCCCCGGAAAAGAGGCTCGGCGGCGGTCGACGGGCCCCGAGGTGTCCCGCCTCTGGCAAAGCCCGGAGCCCCAACGCTGCGGGGCCTGCGGATAGGGCGTCAAGGGGAGGGGAAGAGCAGCAAGAGCTTTCGGGGCTGGGCCCTTCCCTGCGGGAGCAGGAGCCCGACGTTCGCCCCCCCGGAAAAGAGGCTCGGCGGCGGCCGAGGGGCCCCGAGGTGTCCCGCCTCTGGCAACGCCCGGAGCCCCAGCGCTGCGGGGCCTGCGGATAGGGCGCCAAGGGGAGGGGAAGAGCAGCAAGAGCTTTCGGGGCTGGGCCCTTCCCTGCGGGAGCAGGAGCCCGATGTTCCCCCCCCCGGAAAAGAGGCTCGGCGGCGGTCGACGGCCACCGAGGTGTCCCGCCTCTGGCAAAGCCCGGAGCCCCAGCGCTGCGGGGCCTGCGGATAGGGCGCCAAGGGGAGGGGAAGAGCAGGAAGAGCTTTCGGGGCTGGGCCCTTCCCTGCGGGAGCAGGAGCCCGACGTTCGCCCCCCCGGAAAAGAGGCTCGGCGGCGGCCGACGGGCCCCGAGGTGTCCCGCCTCTTGCAAAGCCCGGAGCCCCAGCGCTGCAGGGCCTGCGGATAGGGCGCCAAGGGGAGGGGAAGAGCAGCAAGAGCTTTCGGGGCTGGGCCCTTCCCTGCGGGAGCAGGAGCCCGACGTTCGCCCCTCCGGAAAAGAGGCTCGGCGGCGGCCGAGGGGCCCCGAGGTGTCCCGCCTCTGGCAAAGCCCGGAGCCCCAGCGCTGCGGGGCCTGCGGATAGGGCGCCAATGGGAGGGGAAGAGAAGCAAGATCTTTCGGGGCTGGGCCCTTCACTGCGGGAGCAGGAGCCCGACGTTCGCCCCTCCGGAAAAGAGGCTCGGCGGCGGCCGAGGGGCCCCGAGGTGTCCCGCCTCTGGCAAAGCCCGGAGCCCCAGCGCTGCGGGGCCTGCGGATAGGGCGCCAAGGGGAGGGGAAGAGCAGCAAGAGCTTTCGGGGCTGGGCCCTTCCCTGCGGGAGCAGGAGCCCGACGTTCGCCCCCCCGGAAAAGAGGCTCAGCGGCGGCCGAGGGGCCCCGAGGTGTCCCGCCTCTGGCAAAGCCCGGAGCCCTAGCGCTGCGGGGCCTGTGGATAGGGCGCCAAGGGGAGGGGAAAAGCAGCAAGAGCTTTCGGGGCTGGGCCCTTCCCTGCGGGATCAGGAGCCCGATGTTCGCCCCCCCGGAAAAGAGGCTCGGCGGCGGCCGACGGGCCCCGAGGTGTCCCGCCTCTGGCAAAGCCCGGAGCCCCAGCGCTGCGGGGCCTGCGGATAGGGCGCCAAGGGGAGGGGAAGAGCAGCAAGAGCTTTCGGGGCTGGGCCCTTCCCTGCCGGAGCAGGAGCCCGACGTTCGCCCCCCCGGAAAAGAGGCTCGGCGGCGGCCGAGGGGCCCCGAGGTGTCCCGCCTCTGGCAAAGCCCGGAGCCCCAGCGCTGCGGGGCCTGCTTATAGGGCGCCAAGGGGAGGGGAAGAGCAGCAAGAGCTTTCGGGGCTGGGCCCTTCCCTGCGGGAGCAGGAGCCCGACGTTCGCCCCCCCGGAAAAGAGGCTCGGCGGCGGCCGACGGGCCCCGAGGTGTCCCGCCTCTGGCAAAGCCCGGAGCCCCAGCGCTGCGGGGCCTGCGGATAGGGCGCCAAGGGGAGGGGAAGAGCAGCAAGAGCTTTCGGGGCTGGGCCCTTCCCTGCGGGAGCAGGAGCCCGACGTTCGCCCCCCCGGAAAAGAGGCTCGGCGGCGGCCGACGGGCCCCGAGGTGTCCCGCCTCTGGCAAAGCCCGGAGCCCCAGCGCTGCGGGGCCTGCGGATAGGGCGCCAAGGGGAGGGGAAGAGCAGCAAGAGCTTTCGGGGCTGGGCCCTTCCCTGCGGGAGCAGGAGCCCGACGTTCGCCCCCCCGGAAAAGAGGCTCGGCGGCGGCCGAGGGGCCCCGAGGTGTCCCGCCTCTGGCAAAGCCCGGAGCCCCAGCGCTGCGGGGCCTGCGGATAGGGCGCCAAGGGGAGGGGAAGAGCAGCAAGAGCTTTCGGGGCTGGGCCCTTCCCTGCGGGAGCAGGAGCCCAACGTTCGCCCCTCCGGAAAAGAGGCTCGGCGGCGGCCGAGGGGCCCCGAGGTGTCCCGCCTCTGGCAAAGCCCGGAGCCCCAGCGCTGCGGGGCCTGCGGATAGGGCGCCAAGGGGAGGGGAAAAGCAGCAAGAGCTTTCGGGGCTGGGCCCTTCCCTGCGGGAGCAGGAGCCCGACGTTCGCCCCCCCGGAAAAGAGGCTCGGCGGCGGCCGACGGGCCCCGAGGTGTCCCGCCTCTTGCAAAGCCCGGAGCCCCAGCGCTGCGGGGCCTGCGGATAGGGCGCCAAGGGGAGGGGAAGAGCAGCAAGAGCTTTCGGGGCTGGGCCCTTCCCTGCCGGAGCAGGAGCCCGACGTTCGCCCCCCCGGAAAAGAGGCTCGGCGGCGGCCGACGGGCCCCGAGGTGTCCCCCCTCTGGCAAAGCCCGGAGCTCCAGCGCTGCGGGGCCTGCGGATAGGGTGCCAAGGGGAGGGGAAGAGCAGCAAGAGCTTTCGGGGCTGGGCCCTTCCCTGCGGGAGCAGGAGCCCGACGTTCGCCCCCCCGGAAAAGAGGCTCGGCGGCGGCCGAGGGGCCCCGAGGTGTCCCGCCTCTGGCAACGCCCGGAGCCCCAGCGCTGCGGGGCCTGCGGATAGGGCGCCAAGGGGAGGGGAAGAGCAGCAAGAGCTTTCGGGGCTGGGCCCTTCCCTGCGGGAGCAGGAGCCCGACGTTCCCCCCCCCGGAAAAGAGGCTCGGCGGCGGTCGACGGCCACCGAGGTGTCCCGCCTCTGGCAAAGCCCGGAGCCCCAGCGCTGCGGGGCCTGCGGATAGGGCGCCAAGGGGAGGGGAAGAGCAGCAAGAGCTTTCGGGGCTGGGCCCTTCCCTGCGGGAGCAGGAGCCCGATGTTCGCCCCCCCGGAAAAGAGTCTCGGCGGCGGCCGAGGGGCCCCGAGGTGTCCCGCCTCTGGCAAAGCCCGGAGCCCCAGCGCTGCGGGGCCTGCGGATAGGGCGCCAAGGGGAGGGGAAGAGCAGCAAGAGCTTTCGGGGCTGGGCCCTTCCCTGCGGGAGCAGGAGCCCGACGTTCGCCCCTCCGGAAAAGAGGCTCGGCGGCGGCCGACGGGCCCCGAGGTGTCCCGCCTCTGGCAAAGCCCGGAGCCCCAGCGCTGCGGGGCCTGCGGATAGGGCGCCAAGGGGAGGGGAAGAGCAGCAAGAGCTTTCGGGGCTGGGCCCTTCCCTGCGGGAGCAGGAGCCCGACGTTCGCCCCTCCGGAAAAGAGGCTCGGCGGCGGCCGAGGGGCCCCGAGGTGTCCCGCCTCTGGCAAAGCCTGGAGCCCCAGCGCTGCGGGGCCTGCGGATAGGGCGCCAATGGGAGGGGAAGAGAAGCAAGATCTTTCGGGGCTGGGCCCTTCACTGCGGGAGCAGGAGCCCGACGTTCGCCCCTCCGGAAAAGAGGCTCGGCGGCGGCCGAGGGGCCCCGAGGTGTCCCGCCTCTGGCAAAGCCCGGAGCCCCAGCGCTGCGGGGCCTGCGGATAGGGCGCCAAGGGGAGGGGAAGAGCAGCAAGAGCTTTCGGGGCTGGGCCCTTCCCTGCGGGAGCAGGAGCCCGACGTTCGCCCCCCCGGAAAAGAGGCTCAGCGGCGGCCGAGGGGCCCCGAGGTGTCCCGCCTCTGGCAAAGCCCGGAGCCCTAGCGCTGCGGGGCCTGTGGATAGGGCGCCAAGGGGAGGGGAAAAGCAGCAAGAGCTTT
Source organism: Buteo buteo (assembly GCF_964188355.1). NCBI lineage: Eukaryota > Metazoa > Chordata > Aves > Accipitriformes > Accipitridae > Buteo > Buteo buteo. The sequence goes on from NW_027439273.1 coordinate 117,307, forward strand.
CGGGGCTGGGCCCTTCCCTGCGGGAGCAGGAGCCCGATGTTCGCCCCCCCGGAAAAGAGGCTCGGCGGCGGCCGACGGGCCCCGAGGTGTCCCGCCTCTGGCAAAGCCCGGAGCCCCAGCGCTGCGGGGCCTGCGGATAGGGCGCCAAGGGGAGGGGAAGAGCAGCAAGAGCTTTCGGGGCTGGGCCCTTCCCTGCCGGAGCAGGAGCCCGACGTTCGCCCCCCCGGAAAAGAGGCTCGGCGGCGGCCGAGGGGCCCCGAGGTGTCCCGCCTCTGGCAAAGCCCGGAGCCCCAGCGCTGCGGGGCCTGCGGATAGGGCGCCAAGGGGAGGGGAAGAGCAGCAAGAGCTTTCGGGGCTGGGCCCTTCCCTGCGGGAGCAGGAGCCCGACGTTCGCCCCCCCGGAAAAGAGGCTCAGCGGCGGTCGACGGGCCCCGAGGTGTCCCGCCACTGGCAAAGCCCGGAGCCCCAGCGCTGCGGGGCCTGCGGATAGGGCGCCAAGGGGAGGGGAAGAGCAGCAAGAGCTTTCGGGGCTGGGCCCTTCCCTGCGGGAGCAGGAGCCCGACGTTCGCCCCCCCGGAAAAGAGGCTCGCCGGCGGCCGAGGGGCCCCGAGGTGTCCCGCCTCTGGCAAAGCCCGGAGCCCCAGCGCTGCGGGGCCTGTGGATAGGGCGCCAAGGGGAGGGGAAGAGCAGCAAGAGCTTTCGAGGCTGGGTCCTTCCCTGCGGGAGCAGGAGCCCGACGTTCGCCCCCCCGGAAAAGAGGCTCAGCGGCGGCCGAGGGGCCCCGAGGTGTCCCGCCTCTGGCAAAGCCCGGAGCCCCAGCGCTGCGGGGCCTGTGGATAGGGCGCCAAGGGGAGGGGAAAAGCAGCAAGAGCTTTCGGGGCTGGGCCCTTCCCTGCGGGAGCAGGAGCCCGATGTTCGCCCCCCCGGAAAAGAGGCTCGGCGGCGGCCGACGGGCCCCGAGGTGTCCCGCCTCTGGCAAAGCCCGGAGCCCCAGCGCTGCGGGGCCTGCGGATAGGGCGCCAAGGGGAGGGGAAGAGCAGCAAGAGCTTTCGGGGCTGGGCCCTTCCCTGCGGGAGCAGGAGCCCGACGTTCCCCCCCCGGAAAAGAGGCTCGGCGGCGGTCGATGGGCACCGAGGTGTCCCGCCTCTGGCAAAGCCCGGAGCCCCAGCGCTGCGATGCCTGCTTATAGGGCGCCAAGGGGAGGGGAAGAGCAGCAAGAGTTTTCAGGGCTCGGCCCTTCCCTGCGGGAGCAGGAGCCCGACGTTCGCCCCTCCGGAAAAGAGGCTCGGCTGCGGCCGAGGGGCCCCGAGGTGTCCCGCCTCTGGCAAAGCCCGGAGCCCCAGCGCTGCGGGGCCTGCGGATAGGGCGCCAAGGGGAGGGGAAGAGCAGCAAGAGCTTTCGGGGCTGGGCCCTTCCCTGCGGGAGCAGGAGCCCGACGTTCGCCCCTCCGGAAAAGAGGCTCGGCGGCGGCCGAGGGGCCCAGAGGTGTCCCGCCTCTGGCAAAGCCCGGAGCCCCAGCGCTGCGGGGCCTGCGGATAGGGCGCCAAGGGGAGGGGAAGAGCAGCAAGAGCTTTCGGGGCTGGGCCCTTCCCTGCGGGAGCAGGAGCCCGACGTTCGCCCCCCCGGAAAAGAGGCTCGGCGGCGGCCGAGGGTCCCCGAGGTGTCCCGCCTCTGGCAAAGCCCGGAGCCCCAGCGCTGCGGGGCCTGCGGATAGGGCGCCAAGGGGAGGGGAAGAGCAGCAAGAGCTTTCGGGGCTGGGCCCTTCCCTGCGGGAGCAGGAGCCCGACGTTCGCCCCTCCGGAAAAGAGGCTCGGCGGAGGCCGAGGGGCCCCGAGGTGTCCCGCCTCTGGCAAAGCCCGGAGCCCCAGCGCTGCGGGGCCTGCGGATAGGGTGCCAAGGGGAGGGGAAGAGAAGCAAGAGCTTTCGGGGCTGGGCCCTTCCCTGCGGGAGCAGGAGCCCGACGTTCACCCCCCCGGAAAAGAGGCTCGGCGGCGGCCGACGGGCCCCAAGGTGTCCCGCCTCTGGCAAAGCCCGGAGCCCCAGCGCTGCGGGGCCTGCGGCTAGGGCGCCAAGGGGAGGGGAAGAGCAGCAAGAGCTTTCGGGGCTGGGCCCTTCCCTGCGGGAGCAGGAGCCCGACGTTCGCCCCCCCGGAAAAGAGGCTCGGCGGCGGCCGAGGGGCCCCGAGGTGTCCCGCCTCTGGCAAAGCCCGGAGCCCCAGCGCTGTGGGGCCTGCGGATAGGGCGCCAAGGGGAGGGGAAGAGCAGCAAGAGCTTTCGGGGCTGGGCCCTTCCCTGCGGGAGCAGAAGCCCGACGTTCGCCCCCCCGGAAAAGAGGCTCGGCGGCGGCCGACGGGCCCCGAGGTGTCCCGCCTCTGGCAAAGCCTGGAGCCCTAGCGCTGCGGGGCCTGTGGATAGGGCGCCAAGGGGAGGGGAAAAGCAGCAAGAGCTTTCGGGGCTGGGCCCTTCCCTGCGGGAGCAGGAGTCCAATGTTCGCCCCCCCGGAAAAGAGGATAGGCCGCGGCCGAAGGGCCCCGAGGTGTCCCGCCTCTGGCAAAGCCCGGAGCCCCAGCGCTGCGGGGCCTGCGGATAGGGCGCCAAGGGGAGGGGAAGAGCAGCAAGAGCTTTCGGGGCTGGGCCCTTCCCTGCGGGAGCAGGAGCCCGACGTTCGCCCCTCCGGAAAAGAGGCTCGGCGGCGGCCGATGGGGCCCTAATACAAACCCTAACCTTAACTCCTAACCCGAAGCCTAACCTAACACTAACCCTAACCCTAGCCGTAACCCTAACCCTAAACCTAACCCTAACCCTAACCCCTAACCGTAACGCTAACCCTAAGCCTAACCCCTAACCCCTAACCCCTAAACCTAACCCTAACCCCTAACCCTAACCCTAACCCTAACCCTAGCCCTAAGTCGTACCCTAAAGCTAATCCTAACACTAACCCAACCTTAACCCTAAAACTAACCTTAGCCCTTAAAACTAACCTAATAGAAACCCTAACCCTAACTCCTAACCCTACCCTAACCCTAACCCTAGCCGTAACCCTAACCCTAAACCTAGCCCTAACCCTAACCCTAACCTTAGCCCTAACCCTAACCCCTAACCCCTAACCGTAACGCTAACCCTAAGCCTAACCCCTAACCCCTAACCCCTAAACCTAACCCTAACCCTAACCCCTAACCCTAACCCTAACCCTAACCCTAGCCCTAACCCTAGCCCTAAGTCGTACCCTAACCCTAATCCTATCCCTAACCCAACCTTAACCCTAAAACTAACCTTAGCCCTTAAAACTAACCGAATAGAAACCCTAACCCTAACTCCTAACCCTAAGCCTAACCTAACCCTAACCCTAACCCTAGCCGTAACCCTAACCCTAGCCCTAACCCTAACCCTAACCCTAACCCTAACCTTAGCCCTAACCCTAACCCCTAACCCCTAACCGTAACGCTAACCCTAAGCCTAACCCCCAACCCCTAACCCCTAACCCTAACCATAACCCTAAACCCTAACCCTAGCCCTAACCCTAGCCCTAAGTCGTACCCTAACCCTAATCCTAACCCTAACCCAACCTTAACCCTAAAACTAACCTTAGCCCTTAAAACTAACCTAATAGAAACCCTAACCCTAACACCTAACCCTAAGCCTAACCTAACCCTAACCCTAACCCTAGCCGTAACCCTAACCCTAACCCTAACCCTAGCCCTAACCCTAACCCTAACCCTAACCCTAACCTTAGCCCTAACCCTAACCCCTAACCCCTAACCGTAACGCTAACCCTAAGCCTAACCCTAGCCCTAAGTCGTACCCTAACCCTAATCCTAACCCTAACCCAACCTTAACCCTAAAACTAACCTTAGCCCTTAAAACTAACCTAATAGAAACCCTAACCCTAACTCCTAACCCTAAGCCTAACCTAACCCTAACCCTAACCCTAGCCGTAACCCTAACCCTAACCCTAACCCTAACCCTAACCCTAACCTTACCCTAACCCTAACCCCTAACCCCTAACCGTAACGCTAACCCTAAGCCTAACCCATAACCCCTAACCCCTAACCCTAACCATAACCCTAAACCCTAACCCTAACCCTAACCCTAGCCCTAACCCTAGCCCTAAGTCGTACCCTAACCCTAATCCTAACCCTAACCCAACCTTAACCCTAAAACTAACCTTAGCCCTTAAAACTAACCTAATAGAAACCCTAACCCTAACTCCTAACCCTAAGCCTAACCTAACCCTAACCCTAAACCTAGCCGTAACCCTAACCCTAACCCTAACCCTAACCCTAACCCTAACCCTAACCCTAACCTTAGCCCTAACCCTAACCCCTAACCCCTAACCGTAACGCTAACCCTAAGCCTAACCCCTAACCCCTAACCCCTAACCCTATCCATAACCCTAAACCCTAACCCTAACCCTAACCCTAACCCTAACCTTAGCCCTAACCCTAACCCCTAACCCCGAACCGTAACGCTAACCCTAAGCCTAACCCCTAACCCCTAACCCTAACCATAACCCTAAACCCTAACGCTAACCCTAACCCTAGCCCTAACCCTAGCCCTAAGTCGTACCCTAACCCTAATCCTAACCCTAACCCAACCTTAACCCTAAAACTAACCTTAGCCCTTAAAACTAACCTAATAGAAACCCTAACCCTAACTCCTAACCCTAACCCTAACCCTAGCCCTAACACTAACCCTAACCATAACCTTAGCCCTAACCCTAACCCCTAACACCTAACCGTAACGCTAACCCTAAGCCTAACCCCTAACCCTAACCATAACCCTAACCCTAACCCTAACCCTAACCTTAGCCCTAACCCTAACCCCTAACCCCTAACCGTAACGCTAACCCTAAGCCTAAACCCTAACCCCTAACCCCTAACCCTAACCATAACCCTAAACCCTAACCCTAACCCTAGCCCTAACCCTAGCCCTAAGTCGTACCCTAACCCTAACCGTAACCCTAACCCAACCTTAACCCTAAAACTAACCTTAGCCCTTAAAACTAACCTAATAGAAACCCTAACCCTGACTCCTAACCCTAATCCTAACCTAACCCTAACCCTAGCTGTAACCCTAACCCTAACCCTAGCCCTAAACCTAACCCTAACCCTAACCCTAACCTTAGCCCTAACGCTAACCCCCAACCCCTAACCGTAACGCTAACCCTAAGCCTAACCCCTAACCCCTAACCCCAAACCCTAACCATAACCCTAAACCCTAAACCCAACGCTAACCCTAGCCCTAAGTCGTACCCTAACCCTAATCCTAACCCTAACCCAACCTTAACCCTAAAACTAACCTTAGCCCTTAAAACTAACCTAATAGAAATCCTAACCCTAACTCCTAACCCTAAGCCTAACCTAACCCTAACCCTAACCCTAGCCGTAACCCTAACCCTAACCCTAACCCTAGCCCTAATCCTAACTCTAACCCTAACCCTAACCTTAGCCCTAACCCTAACCCCTAACCCCTAACCGTAACGCTAACCCTAAGCCTAACCCCTAACGCCTAACCCCTAACCCTAACCCTAACCCTAAACCCTAACCCTAACCCTAACCCTAGCCCTAACCCTAGCCCTAAGTCGTACCCTAAACCTAATCCTAACCCTAACCCAACCTTAACCCTAAAACTAACCTTAGCCCTTAAAACTAACCTAATAGAAACCCTAACCCTAACTCCTAACCCTAAGCCTGACCTAACCCTAACCCTAACCCTAGCCGTAACCCTAACCCTAACCCTAACCCTAGCCGTAACCCTAACCCTAACCCTAACCCTAACCTTAGCCCTAAGCCTAACCCCTAACCCCTAACCGTAACACTAACCCTAAGCCTAACCCCTAACCCCTAACCCCTAACCCTAACCATAACCCTAAACCCTAAACCCAACCCTAACCCTAACCCTAGCCCTAAGTCGTACCCTAACCCTAATCCTAACCCTAACCCAACCTTAACCCTAAAACTAACCTTAGCCCTTAAAACTAACCTAATAGAAACCCTAACCCTAACTCCTAACCCTAAGCCTAACCTAACCCTAACCCTAACCCTAGCCGTAACCCTAACCCTAACCCTAACCCTAGCCCTAATCCTAACTCTAACCCTAACCCTAACCTTAGCCCTAACCCTAACCCCTAACCGTAACGCTAACCCTAAGCCTAACCCCTAACGCCTAACCCCTAACCCTAACCCTAACCCTAAACCCTAACCCTAACCCTAACCCTAGCCCTAACCCTAGCCCTAAGTCGTACCCTAAACCTAATCCTAACCCTAACCCAACCTTAACCCTAAAACTAACCTTAGCCCTTAAAACTAAACTAATAGAAACCCTAACCCTAACTCCTAACCCTAAGCCTAACCTAACCCTAACCCTAACCCTAGCCGTAACCCTAACCCTAACCCTAGCCCTAACCCTAGCCCTAAGTCGTACCCTAACCCTAATCCTAACCCTAACCCAACCTTAACCCTAAAACTAACCTTAGCCCTTAAAACTAACCTAATAGAAACCCTAACCCTAACTCCTAACCCTAAGCCTAACCTAACCCTAACCCTAACCCTAGCCGTAACCCTAACCCTAACCCTAACCCTAGCCGTAACCCTAACCCTAACCCTAACCCTAACCTTAGCCCTAACCCTAACCCCTAACCCCTAACCGTAACGCTAACCCTAAGCCTAACCCCTAACCCCTAACCCTAACCATAACCCTAAACCCTAACCCTAACCCTAACCCTAACCCTAGCCCTAACCCTAGCCCTAAGTCGTACCCTAACCCTAATCCTAACCCTAACCCAACCTTAACCCTAAAACTAACCTTAGCCCTTAAAACTAACCTAATAGAAACCCTAACCCTAACTCCTAACCCTAAGCCTAACCTAACCCTAACCCTAACCCTAGCCGTAACCCTAACCCTAACCCTAACCCTAGCCCTAACCCTAACCCTAACCCTAACCCTAACCTTAGCCCTAACCCTAACCCCTAACCCCTAACCGTAACGCTAACCCTAAGCCTAACCCCTAACCCCTAACCCCTAACCCTAACCATAACCCTAAACCCTAACCCTAACCCTAACCCTAGCCCTAACCCTAGCCCTAAGTCGTACCCTAACCCTAACCGTAACCCTAACCCAACCTTAACCCTAAAACTAACCTTAGCCCTTAAAACTAACCTAATAGAAACCCTAACCCTAACTCCTAACCCTAAGCCTAACCTAACCCTAACCCTAACCCTAGCTGTAACCCTAACCCTAAACCTAGCCCTAACCCTAACCCTAACCCTAACCCTAACCTTAGCCCTAACGCTAACCCCCAACCCCTAACCGTAACGCTAACCCTAAGCCTAACCCCTAACCCCTAACCCCTAACCCTAACCATAATCCTAAACCCTAAACATAACCCTAACCCTAACCCTAGCCCTAAGTCGTACCCTAACCCTAATCCTAACCCTAACCCAACCTTAACCCTAAAACTAACCTTAGCCCTTAAAACTAACCTAATAGAAACCCTAACCCTAACTCCTAACCCTAAGCCTAACCTAACCCTAACCCTAACCCTAGCCGTAACCCTAACCCTAACCCTAACCCTAGCCCTAATCCTAACTCTAACCCTAACCCTAACCTTAGCCCTAACCCTAACCCCTAACCCCTAACCGTAACGCTAACCCTAAGCCTAACCCCTAACGCCTAACCCCTAACCCTAACCCTAACCCTAAACCCTAACCCTAACCCTAACCCTAGCCCTAACCCTAGCCCTAAGTCGTACCCTAAACCTAATCCTAACCCTAACCCAACCTTAACCCTAAAACTAACCTTAGCCCTTAAAACTAACCTAATAGAAACCCTAACCCTAACTCCTAACCCTAAGCCTAACCTAACCCTAACCCTAACCCTAGCCGTAACCCTAACCCTAACCCTAACCCTAGCCCTAACCCTAACCCTAACCCTAACCCTAACCTTAGCCCTAACCCTGACCTCTAACCCCTAACCGTAACGCTAACCCTAAGCCTAACCCCTAACCCCTAACCCCTAACCCTAACCCTAACCCTAAACCCTAACCCTAACCCTAACCCTAACCCTAGCCCTAACCCTAGCCCTAAGTCGTACCCTAACCCTAATCCTAACCCTAACCCAACCTTAACCCTAAAACTAACCTTAGTCCTTAAAACTAACCTAATAGAAACCCTAACCCTAACTCCTAACCCTAAGCCTAACCTAACCCTAACCCTAACCCTAGCCGTAACCCTAACCCTAACCCTAACCCTAACCCTAGCCCTAACCCTAACCCTAACCCTAACCCTAACCTTAGCCCTAACCCTAACCCCTAACCCCTAACCGTAACGCTAACCCTAAGCCTAACCCCTAACCCCTAACCCCTAACCCTAACCATAACCCTAAACCCTAACCCTAACCCTAACCCTAACCCTAGCCCTAACCCTAGCCCTAAGTCGTACCCTAACCCTAATCCTAACCCTAACCCAACCTTAACCCTAAAACTAACCTTAGCCCTTAAAACTAACCTAATAGAAACCCTAACCCTAACTCCTAACCCTAAGCCTAACCTAAACCTAACCCTAACCCTAGCCGTAACCCTAACCCTAACCCTAACCCTAACCCTAACCTTAGCCCTAACCCTAACCCCTAACCCCTAACCGTAACGCTAACCCTAAGCCTAACCCCTAACCCCTAACCCCTAACCCCTAACCCTAACCATAACCCTAAACCCTAACCCTAACCCTAACCCTAACCCTAGCCCTAACCCTAGCCCTAAGTCGTACCCTAACCCTAATCCTAACCCTAACCCAACCTTAACCCTAAAACTAACCTTAGCCCTTAAAACTAACCTAATAGAAACCCTAACCCTAACTCCTAACCCTAAGCCTAACCTAACCCTAACCCTAACCCTAGCCGTAACCCTAACCCTAACCCTAACCCTAGCCCTAACCCTAACCCTAACCCTAACCCTAACCTTAGCCCTAACCCTAACCCCTAACCCCTAACCGTAACGCTAACCCTAAGCCTAACCCCTAACCCCTAACCCCTAACCCTAACCATAACCCTAAACCCTAACCCTAACCCTAACCCTAACCCTAGCCCTAACCCTAGCCCTAAGTCGTACCCTAACCCTAATCCTAACCCTAACCCAACCTTAACCCTAAAACTAACCTTAGCCCTTAAAACTAACCTAATAGAAACCCTAACCCTAACTCCTAACCCTAAGCCTAACCTAACCCTAACCCTAACCCTAGCCCTAACCCTAACCCTAGCCCTAACCCTAACCCTAACCCTAACCCTAACCTTAGCCCTAAGCCTAACCCCTAACCCCTAACCGTAACGCTAACCCTAAGCCTAACCCCTAACCCCTAACCCCTAACCCTAACCATAACCCTAAACCCTAACCCTAACCCTAACCCTAACCCTAGCCCTAACCCTAGCCCTAAGTCGTACCCTAACCCTAATCCTAACCCTAACCCAACCTTAACCCTAAAACTAAACTTAGCCCTTAAAACTAACCTAATAGAAACCCTAACCCTAACTCCTAACCCTAAGCCTAACCTAACCCTAACCCTAACCCTAGCCGTAACCCTAACCCTAACCCTAAACCTAGCCCTAACCCTAACCTTAGCCCTAACCCTAACCCCTAACTCCTAACCGTAACGCTAACCCTAAGCCTAACCCCTAACCCCTAACCCCTAAACCTAACCCTAACCCTAACCCCTAACCCTAACCCTAACCCTAACCCTAGCCCTAACCCTAGCCCTAAGTCGTACCCTAACCCTAATCCTATCCCTAACCCAACCTTAACCCTAAAACTAACCTTAGCCCTTAAAACTAACCTAATAGAAACCCTAACCCTAACTCCTAACCCTAAGCCTAACCTAACCCTAACCCTAACCCTAGCCGTAACCCTAACCCTAGCCCTAACCCTAACCCTAACCCTAACCCTAACCTTAGCCCTAACCCTAACCCCTAACTCCTAACCGTAACGCTAACCCTAAGCCTAACCCCTAACCCCTAACCCCTAACTCTAACCATAACCCTAAACCCTAACCCTAACCCTAACCCTAATCCTAGCCCTAACCCAGCCCTAAGTCGTACCCTAACCCTAATCCTAACCCTAACCCAACCTTAACCCTAAAACTAACCTTAGCCCTTAAAACTAACCTAATAGAAACCCTAACCCTAAGCCTAACCTAACCCTAACCCTAAC
>NW_027439273.1:132500-137500 GCF_964188355.1 Buteo buteo
CTAACCCTAACCCTAACCCTAACCCTAACCTTAGCCCTAACCCTAACCCCTAACCCCTAACCGTAACGCTAACCCTAAGCCTAACCCCTAACCCCTAACCCCTAACCCTAACCATAACCCTAAACCCTAACCCTAACCCTAGCCCTAAGTCGTACCCTAACCCTAATCCTAACCCTAACCCAACCTTAACCCTAAAACTAACCTTAGCCCTTAAAACTAACCTAATAGAAACCCTAACCCTAACTCCTAACCCTAAGCCTAACCTAACCCTAACCCTAACCCTAGCCGTAACCCTAACCCTAACCCTAACCCTAGCCCTAACCCTAACCCTAACCCTAACCCTAACCTTAGCCCTAACCCTAACCCCTAACCCCTAACCGTAACGCTAACCCTAAGCCTAACCCCCAACCCCTAACCCCTAACCCTAACCATAACCCTAAACCCTAACCCTAACCCTAACCCTAGCCCTAACCCTAGCCCTAAGTCGTACCCTAACCCTAATCCTAACCCTAACCCAACCTTAACCCTAAAACTAACCTTAGCCCTTAAAACTAACCTAATAGAAACCCTAACCCTAACTCCTAACCCTAAGCCTAACCTAACCCTAACCCTAACCCTAGCCGTAACCCTAACCCTAACCCTAACCCTAACCCTAACCCTAACCTTAGCCCTAACCCTAACCCCTAACCCCTAACCGTAACGCTAACCCTAAGCCTAACCCCTAACCCCTAACCCCTAACCATAACCCTAAACCCTAACCCTAACCCTAACCCTAACCCTAGCCCTAACCCTAGCCCTAAGTCGTACCCTAACCCTAATCCTAACCCTAACCCAACCTTAACCCTAAAACTAACCTTAGCCCTTAAAACTAACCTAATAGAAACCCTAACCCTAACTCCTAACCCTAAGCCTAACCTAACCCTAACCCTAACCCTAGCCGTAACCCTAACCCTAACCCTAACCCTAGCCCTAACCCTAACCCTAACCCTAACCTTAGCCCTAAGCCTAACCCCTAACCCCTAACCGTAACGCTAACCCTAAGCCTAACCCCTAACCCCTAACCCCTAACCCTAACCATAACCCTAAACCCTAACCCTAACCCTAGCCCTAACCCTAGCCCTAAGTCGTACCCTAACCCTAATCCTAACCCTAACCCAACCTTAACCCTAAAACTAACCTTAGCCCTTAAAACTAACCTAATAGAAACCCTAACCCTAACTCCTAACCCTAAGCCTAACCTAACCCTAACCCTAACCCTAGACGTAACCCTAACCCTAACCCTAACCCTAGCCCTAACCCTAACCCTAACCCTAACCCTAACCTTAGCCCTAACCCTAACCCCTAACCCCTAACCGTAACGCTAACCCTAAGCCTAACCCCTAACCCCTAACACCTAAACCTAATCCTAACCCTAACCCCTAACCCTAACCCTAACCCTAACCCTAGCCCTAAGTCGTACCCTAACCCTAATCCTAACCCTAACCCAACCTTAACCCTAAAACTAACCTTAGCCCTTAAAACTAACCTAATAGAAACCCTAACCCTAACTCCTAACCCTAAGCCTAACCTAACCCTAACCCTAACCCTAGCCGTAACCCTAACCCTAACCCTAACCCTAACCCTAACCCTAACCCTAACCTTAGCCCTAACCCTAACCCCTAACTCCTAACCGTAACGCTAACCCTAAGCCTAACCCCTAACCCCTAACCCCTAACCCTAACCCTAACCCTAAACCCTAACCCTAACCCTAACACTAACCCTAGCCCTAACCCTAGCCCTAAGTCGTACCCTAACCCTAATCCTAACCCTAACCCAACCTTAACCCTAAAAGTAACCTTAGACCTTAAAACTAACCTAATAGAAAACCTAACCCTAACTCCTAACCCTAAGCCTAATCTAACCCTAACCCTAACCCTAGCCGTAACCCTAACCCTAACCCTAACCCTAGCCCTAACCCTAACCCTAACCTTAGCCCTAACCCTAATCCCTAACCCCTAACCGTAACGCTAACCCTAAGCCTAACCCCTAACCCCTAACCCCTAACCCTAACCATAACCCTAAACCCTAACCCTAACCCTAACCCTAACCCTAGCCCTAACCCTAGCCCTAAGTCGTACCCTAACCCTAATCCTAACCCTAACCCAACCTTAACCCTAAAACTAACCTTAGCCCTTAAAACTAACCTAATAGAAACCCTAACCCTAACTCCTAACCCTAAGCCTAACCTAACCCTAACCCTAACCCTAGCCGTAACCCTAACCCTAACCCTAACCCTAGCCCTAACCCTAACCCTAACCTTAGCCCTAACCCTAACCCCTAACCCCTAACCGTAACGCTAACCCTAAGCCTAACCCCTAACCCCTAACCCCTAACCCTAACCATAACCCTAAACCCTAACCCTAACCCTAACCCTAACCCTAGCCCTAAGTCGTAACCTAACCCTAATCCTAACCCTAACCCAACCTTAACCCTAAAACTAACCTTAGCCCTTAAAACTAACCTAATAGAAACCCTAACCCTAACTCCTAACCCTAAGCCTAACCTAACCCTAACCCTAACCCTAGCCGTAACCCTAACCCTAACCCTAACCCTAGCCCTAATCCTAACTCTAACCCTAACCCTAACCTTAGCCCTAACCCTAACCCCTAACCCCTAACCGTAATGCTAACCCTAAGCCTAACCCCTAACGCCTAACCCCTAACCCTAACCCTAACCCTAAACCCTAACCCTAACCCTAACCCTAACCCTAGCCCTAACCCTAGCCCTAAGTCGTACCCTAACCCTAATCCTAACCCTAACCCAACCTTAACCCTAAAACTAACCTTAGCCCTTAAAACTAACCTAATAGAAACCCTAACCCTAACTCCTAACCCTAAGCCTAACCTAAACCTAACCCTAACCCTAGCCTTAACCCTAACCCTAACCCTAACCCTAACCCTAAACTTAGCCCTAACCCTAACCCCTAACCCCTAACCGTAACGCTAACCCTAAGCCTAACCCCTAACCCCTAACCCCTAACCCTAACCATAACCCTAAACCCTAACCCTAACCCTAACCCTAACCCTAGCCCTAACCCTAGCCCTAAGTCGTACCCTAACCCTAATCCTAACCCTAACCCAACCTTAACCCTAAAACTAACCTTAGCCCTTTAAACTAACCTAATAGAAACCCTAACCCTAACTCCTAACCCTAAGCCTAACCTAACCCTAACCCTAACCCTAGCCGTAACCCTAACCCTAGCCCTAACCCTAACCCTAACCCTAACCCTAACCTTAGCCCTAAGCCTAACCCCTAACCCCTAACCGTAACGCTAACCCTAAGCCTAACCCCTAACCCCTAACCCCTAACCCTAACCATAACCCTAAACCCTAACCTTAACCCTAACCCTAACCCTAGCCCTAACCCTAGCCCTAAGTCGTACCCTAACCCTAATCCTAACCCTAACCCAACCTTAACCCTAAAACTAACCTTAGCCCTTAAAACTAACCTAATAGAAACCCTAACCCTAACTCCTAACCCTAAGCCTAACCTAACCCTAACCCTAACCCTAGCCGTAACCCTAACCCTAACCCTAACCCTAGCCCTAACCCTAACCCTAACCCTAACCCTAACCTTAGCCCTAACCCTAACCCCTAACCCCTAACCGTAACGCTAACCCTAAGCCTAACCCCTAACCCCTAACCCCTAACCCTAACCATAACCCTAAACCCTAACCCTAACCCTAACCCTAACCCTAGCCCTAACCCTAGCCCTAAGTCGTACCCTAACCCTAATCCTAACCCTAACCCAACCTTAACCCTAAAACTAACCTTAGCCCTTAAAACTAACCTAATAGAAACCCTAACCCTAACTCCTAACCCTAAGCCTAACCTAACCCTAACCCTAACCCTAGCCGTAACCCTAACCCTAACCCTAACCCTAGCCCTAACCCTAACCCTAACCCTAACCCTAACCTTAGCCCTAACCCTAACCCCTAACCCCTAACCGTAACGCTAACCCTAAGACTAACCCCTAACCCCTAACCCTAACCCTAACCCTAAACCCTAACCCTAACCCTAACCCTAACCCTAGCCCTAACCCTAGCCCTAAGTCGTACCCTAACCCTAATCCTAACCCTAACCCAACCTTAACCCTAAAACTAACCTTAGCCCTTAAAACTAACCTAATAGAAACCCTAACCCTAACTCCTAACCCTAAGCCTAACCTAACCCTAACCCTAACCCTAGCCGTAACCCTAACCCTAACCCTAACCCTAACCCTAACCCTAACCCTAGCCGTAACCCTAACCCTAACCCTAACCCTAGCCCTAACCCTAACCCTAACCCTAACCTTAGCCCTAACCCTAACCCCTAACCCCTAACCGTAACGCTAACCCTAAGCCTAACCCCTAACCCCTAACCCCTAACCCTAACCATAACCCTAAACCCTAACCCTAACCCTAACCCTAACCCTAGCCCTAACCCTAGCCCTAAGTCATACACTAACCCTAATCCTAACCCTAACCCAACCTTAACCCTAAAACTAACCTTAGCCCTTAAAACTAACCTAATAGAAACCCTAACCCTAACTCCTAACCCTAAGCCTAACCTAACCCTAACCCAAACCCTAGCCGTAACCCTAACCCTAACCCTAACCCTAGCCCTAACCCTAACCCTAACCCTAACCCTAACCTTAGCCCTAACCCTAACCCCTAACCCCTAACCGTAACGCTAACCCTAAGCCTAACCCCTAACCCCTAACCCCTAACCCTAACCATAACCCTAAACCCTAACCCTAACCCTAACCCTAACCCTAGCCCTAACCCTAGCCCTAAGTCATACCCTAACCCTAATCCTAACCCTAACCCAACCTTAACCCTAAAACTAACCTTAGCCCTTAAAACTAACCTAATAGAAACCCTAACCCTAACTCCTAGCCCTAAGCCTAACCTAACCCTAACCCTAACCCTAGCCGTAACCCTAACCCTAACCCTAACCCTAGCCCTAACCCTAACCCTAACC